>NC_025699.1:28663621-28715623 GCF_000633955.1 Camelina sativa
TCGTATAGTTTCCCATCTTTTTCATGTATTAAACGTCCCTTTTTTTCTTCGGCTAATTCTATGTATCCACCTTTCATGCTTCCACATTTTAGTATCTACTCTCATGTATTGGCTGAGTTATAGTTTTACGGGAACACGAAAGGTCACGTCGATTCATGTGACGGCTGAGTTATAGTGAATAACGGATGAGTTATCAAAATGAACAATATATATGGCTGAGTTATCAAAAGAAAGGTCGCTTCTATTATTAGGTTAACTTGCCAAAATATTGCTTTGTTCATGTTATGGCTGAGTTATAGTTATCAAAAGACAGGTCGCGTCTATTATTAGGTTAACTTACGGTTTCCCGCCAAAATATCGCTTAACGGCTGAGTTATAGTTTTACGGGAAAACGAAAGGCCTCGTATATTCATGTGATGGGTGAGTTATAGTAAGTGATGGCTGAAATATATATATATATATATATATATATATATATATATATAACTTGACGGCTGAGTTATCACTAGGATTATTAGTCTATTACATGAATAGCTTATGGTTTCCCACCAAAATACGATACAATGAATTAAGAGAATATAAAGGAAAAACAATAGAAAAACGAAAGGTCACGTCGATTATTAGGTTAACTTATGGTTTCCCGCTAAAATATTAGTTAACGGCTGAGTTATAGTTTTATGGATTCATGTGATGGCTGAGTTATAGATATCAAAAGAAAGGTCGCGTCTATTATTAGGTTAACTTACGGTTTCCCGCCAAAATTTTGCTTAACGGCTGAGTTATAGTTTTACGGGAAAACGAAAGGTCTCGTATATTCATGTAATGGCTGAGTTATAGTAAGTGATGGCTGAAATATATATATAACTTGACGGCTGAGTTATCACTAGGATTATTAGTCTATTACATGAATAGCTTATGGTTTCCCGCCAAAATACGATACAATGAATTAAGAGAATATAAAGGAAAAATAATAGGAAAACGAAAGGTCACGTCGATTATTAGTTTAATTTCTGGTTTCCCGCTAAAATATTGCTTTACGGCTGAGTTATAGTTTTACGGATTCATGTGATGGCTGAGTTATAGATATCAAAAGAAAGGTCGCGTCTATTATTAGGTTAACTTACGGTTTCCCGCCAAAATTTTGCTTAACGGCTGAGTTATAGTTTTACGGGAAAACGAAAGGTCTCGTATATTCATGTAATGGCTGAGTTATAGTAAGTGATGGCTGAAATATATATATGACTTGACGGCTGAGTTATCACTAGGATTATTAGTCTATTACATGAATAACTTATGGTTTTCCGTCAAAATATGCTTAACCCTAAAATCATTAGTCTATTTATTACCTCTCAACTACAAATAGAACCAAGTGTCTGAGTTATAATATTCTCGTTTTTAGTCTATTACCTCTCAACTACAAACTAGAATAAAATTATTTTTTACAACACTATGTCCGAGCTAGCACCCAAGATGCCGGATCTCCCCGACGATGTTTTCATCAAAATTGTTTCCCTTGTTGCAGAAAATGCTGCAGAATATGGTGGATGGACCGCACTTGGTTCTATTTTAAGGGCTGGTCGTAGGGGGAAAAATGCAGTATACAGTGATGAAGTTCTAAAGACAACTGCTATCTATTGCCTTTGTACTGATCCCTCATCAGAAATCAACACATCCAATGCCCCTGATGGTGGCCTCCAAAATGAAGGGCGGCACAGGCCTTTCTTCGTCAAATG
This sequence comes from Camelina sativa, assembly GCF_000633955.1. Taxonomy (NCBI): domain Eukaryota; kingdom Viridiplantae; phylum Streptophyta; class Magnoliopsida; order Brassicales; family Brassicaceae; genus Camelina; species Camelina sativa. Next base: position 28,665,355 of record NC_025699.1, read on the forward strand.
CTTTGACGCCGGCAAACCCATTTCCATTTACTTCGAAGGGCTAAGGGTTGTGGCTGAGGATAGAGATATCCAGCGTGGGATTGATATTCTCAGTCGTATTGTACCGGCCGATGGTTATGCCACCTTAGCATGTGGGGTACTAAGTATTTGTCAAGGGAATGAGGATATGGCCGTCCATTACCTCCAGCTGTTTGATGCAAATCATTATCCTCTGAAGTCTTCGGATGCCATTGTAACCGGTAATTATTTTCTGGATGCAAAGAACTGGTCGATCAGATGGATGTACCCGATCTCCCGAAAGCCGATCGCGAACCCCTGAGGGAAACCGCCTTCCCGTTCGTGACGGATGTCTGGGCCTATCGAGCTTGCTTGACTAGGTTAATCCGATACGTCAATTTCCTGGAGTCGTCGGGTGAAGCCTTCCGCGAGCGCCATCTTCTTGAAGGCCCATGTGCCTTTATAGAGGACATGATGTCCAGAGGCTCCGGATTGCCAATCGAAAGGCTAGAGGCCTTACAACGGGTACGAGATTTCTGTCGAATTGCGGTGAACGAACTCGCAGTGGAGGAACCATTGGAGACTGACATATCTGGCCCAGCTCCCGTTCTGCGATTGCAGGACCGTCCAGAACGCTAGAGGGTTGGTGGCGAAACTTTTCGATCGGGCTCCCCCGACCAGAGATCTGTCGTTTAGGCGTTGTTATTATATATATTTTTTTTGTTGTTGTTTGGATGAAGTGTAATGGAAACTAATCAAAACGATTTTAGCGATTTTAGCGAAGTGTAATGTCATGGCTGAGTTATAAAAGTTACGGCTGAGTTATAGCTTTTACGGGAAAATGAAATATATAGTCGATTCATGTCATGACTGAGTTATCAAAGAAACAATATGAAAAAAAACGACTGATTTATACGACTGATTATATATATGGCTGAGTTATATTTTATGACGGCTGAGTTATCATGATACGAGAAGAAATATCTCGTCGATTCATGTGATGGCTGAGTTATAGTGATTAATGGCTCAGTTATAATACTTGACGGATGAGTAATAACACAAAAAGTTATAATACTTGACAGATGAGTAATAACACAAAATAAAATAAATCTCCCTAACTATAGAGCACAAGGTTTCGCATTGTGCCCAACTTGCTTACATCGCGAACATGCGTGTTGCTTCCTAGGGTAACTTCCAAAGATGATTTAATCCTACGCTTCTTTGGTCTTCCTGGCTGGTTCACAACAATCGGAGGCAAGCACTTCTGATTATCCACAACTTCAGGAGTAGGGAATGATTCATCTGAAGGCATAATTGAACCAGCCCATCCGTTAACCAAATCGACACTCCTAAATTTCGGATCGCACATGGAGATACGACACACATGCATATGCTCTACAGCTGCGATTGCATGGATGCATGGTATTTTCTCGTGGTCGAAACGACGGCATGTGCAACTTTTTATTTCTAAATTTACAACATGCAAAGATGATCCATATTTCACTTGCACACGTACAGCATCAATCGTTTGTAGCTCCATAAGTTTTGCTGCGGTGACACGGTCCTATTATGAAAACAATTACGTTTTAGACATGGTCCTATTAAGAAAAAACGGTTTAGGCTGAGAGTTATGAAAACAATTACGGCTGATTTATTGAAACAACAATGGTTGAGTTATGAAAACTATAATGGTAATGGCTGAGATAAGGAGACAATAACGGCTGAGATATTGTAACTGTTATGACTGAGTTATCAACATTGACGACTGACTTATGTAAACTTACCTGTAACAGTTTCTCAACACCTCGAGTGAGCGTTGTTAGCTGCGATTTTGCATCCTCTCTCCGTTCAGAAAACCATCTGGTCATCATATCCCGTATCGATTCTAGAAGTCGAACTATGGGAAGACTTCTAGCATTTGACAGTGCATTGTTCATTGATTCTGCAATATTCGTTGTCATTAAATTGTACCTTTTACCCGGGAAATGAACACGCGCCCACATTCGGACACCAGCTCGTTGGAGGTATCCATGTAGTTCGGGATGACGTGCTTCAATCTCATTGAAAGCCTCATTAAAATCAGTTAGCCTAAAACACTTTGCCGCTTTTTTCACCAGAGGGAACAAATGTTTTCCTTTGAACTTCACCAAGATGTTCTTATACAAATGGTAAGTGCAAATTCCACGTGAAGCCAACGGATACACTTGACGAATCGCTTTCCCTATTGACTGATGTCTGTCGGAGATTACCGCAAGATCCTTTTCGTCTGGAATGGCAACTTTGAGTTGTGTAAAGAACCAACGCCAAGACTCATCATTTTCAGTGTCAACAACAGCGAAAGCTAATGGGAAAATTTGAAAGTTACCATCCTGAGCTAGGGCTGTTAGAAGTGTCCCTTTGTAACTACCATGGAGAAACGTTCCGTCGACAACAACAACTTTGCGCATGAAAGCAAACCCAGCAATACTCGCACCAAAAGCAAAAAAAAACATATTTGAATCTATCTTCATCACTTATTTGAAGACGCGTGACTGTACCTGGATTTTCCCTTTTTAACTTGTATATGTAAGAAGGCAACTCGCTAAAACTTTCAACAGGAGTTCCCTGATCAATCTGCCTTGCATTCAGCAGCGTTCGATATGCCTTCCAATAACCCAACTGTTGACACCAACAAATTAATAAATCAGCCATAATATATAAATAACTCAGCTGATACATTCGAATAAGTCAGCCTTAAATAATCAATAAATGAGCCGTAAAATGTAAATAACTCAGCCTATACATACCTATAACTCATCCATTGTTATCAATAAGTAACTCAGCCTATACATACCTATAACATCCGGACCAAGATCACCAAGATAGTCCATGTAAAGACCTGCCAGTACATCAGCTGTTGATTGGCGGCATCTAGTAGAACGTTCCGTCACAGAACATGTGTGTTCCGAATCGTATACACGAACATGAAAATCCGGGTCATCCCCTTGTACAGATGCACGAACTCTCCAAAGACATCCTTTAACCCAACACCTAAAAACCACTTGTTTGGGATTTGAGACTGGTACATTAAAATCAAATCCATCCCTAACCGAAATAAGTTTCACGTGATTCCTGAACTGCTTTTTGCTACTGTATCGTTGTCCTACAGCAATTTTTAGCGTTGACACCTCCAACCTAATAGCCTCCGGATTCATCTTCGATCCGGCAAAGTTATCATCTCTATGAGCTTTCTTCTGAGGAGGCGGAGTAGGTGGGTCTTCCACTGTACTCTGAGGCTCGCCCAATACAGAAAACTTCTCGTCATCAGATGACTCACCATCGGAGTCGTCGAAAACATCAAATCGGGTTGAAAATTCATCGTCTTCTTCTTCGTCAGATGCTACTTCAACAGCTTCTTCTTCGTTTTCTTTGTCAACAATCTTACCATAATCAAAACAAGTGCCTTCAAATCCCCCACCGCACACTTCGGGGGTAGATTCTGCTTTCGAGTCTCTGCTTCGCCGAATCATACTTCCTCTAGCTCCACTAGTTTCTGTAGACTCTTTCGCCGAAAACTCTACACAGAGACGTAGCTGATCGGTTTTCCATAGCCCCAAAAAACATTGCAACTGTCGATCATTGGAGACAAAAACTGGTGGAGTATCATGCGCCATATGTTTCATTGCCTTGTTCGAGAACATGTAGCTCAGCTTTAGCTCATGTCTAAACGAGTCCAATCCGTAGTCTTCAAGAACAAGCTTAACAAGCTTGTCGTGTGTTGTGCCTCCATCTATCTGCACAACTATACACCCTCTATCGTCGGAGTTAAATACATATCTCTGTGTCTTTATCCACTTACCGGACACAACTAGTACCGGCACTGGATCCATGAAAGATAATGAAGAACAAAGTGGAGAAGAAGTAGAAGAACAAGGTGTGAAGAAGAAAGTGAAGAAGAAATAGAAGAAAAAGGTGAATAAGTAGGTAAATAGTTAACCAGTTGAAGAACCAGAGTCGAACGACATTTCGTATTTCCAGAGAAAAAAGATGATGACATGGAATGCTGACATGGATGTTGCGTCCGACGTGGCAAGTCAGCCATCAAACATTACCATAACTCAGCCTAACTAAAACTCAGCCACAACATGAAAAACATTACAGTAATTAAAAAGCAAAAAAAATTGCTGCCAAACTCAGCCGCTACATGAACTGAAAATATGTAACTCAGCCGTATCGTTTGATAAGTCAGCCGTAACTGAAAAACATTCTAGTAATTAATCTTTTGCTAATAAGTCACCCGTTTGACGGCTGACTTGTCGATAAGTCAGCCTTTGACGGCTGAGTTATAGTTTTTTTACCATAATTCAGCCGTAACAACATCTCATAAGTCAGCCGTTTTTCATAACTCAGCCAGTCGGAAAATGGTAACTCAGCCGTGTCGTTGTGATAACTCAGTCAAAAGTTTGACAACTCAACCGTGTCCTAGCGATAACTCAGCCAAAAGTTTGACAACTCAACCATCAGGTGAAAACTTAGCCGTAACTACAGCTGAGTTATGCGCATAACTCAGCCAAATTTGATAAGTCAGCCGTAAAGCTTGGCTGACTTATGAGCATAACTCAGCCAGATTTTCATAAGTCAGCCGTCCGCTCTTACTCAAATGTTTTTCTGATAACTCAGCCGCAAAATACCTATAACTCAGCCGCAACATACTCTGTATCGCGTTATGGCTGAGTTATGGTTACACGTAAGCGATTTCTGACGTGGCGTCTGACGTGGCAGTGGCATTTTTGTAATTACGTTTTTTCCGGTAACATAAAACAGGGGCACGCTGGGTATTTTGAAAATACCCGAAACATTCTAGTAATAAAAAAGTTTTTTGTAGATTCTGGTAATATTACCTAAAATGAGTAACATTTGAGTAATTCACCCTAAAATTAAATTGAAGTGTGGGCTAGCCACCTAGTTTTATATAAGAAAAGTTAATATGAACTAAAAGTTGTGATGTGAGTTTTAGTTTGAACCAACTGCCAAAAAAAAAGTGATCACAAAATGTACAGAACTAGATATTCACCCGCAGTACACCGCGGGGCAATTTTTTTAATAAAAAAGTATAATTTGTTTTATAGATTAACTATATATAACTAATGGTTAATTTGTATTTTTTTAAATGTACAACCTTACAAATATAAATATACTAGTTAGTATAAAAATTAGAAAGTATTTTGTTTGAAGTTTTTTTTTATATTATAGTATAATATACAATTAAATAAATAGTGATTTATAGAAAGAATATACTGTGTTTTTTTTTTTTGATTTACAGATAGTAGTATTTTTATTATTTTAAATTGTTTAGATATATGTAGAGGATAATGTTGTATTGTAGTTTTGTATGTTATATATATAAAGAATCAGTTAACTTTACTATATATAGTTTTGTTGTGAAATGCAAATAAAAGTTATTAACAATTATTTGTTTGACATGAATTCCACATTGTTTTTCTTTTAATAAATTTTGGTTATTAAGATGGACTCAAGATGTGTGTATATAATTTGTTTAGAAAATGTTTCTATGGAAAAAATATTGTCTTGTAAAATTGGAAACTTAATATTAATTAAATTTATTTTAAACTTAATATATAATGTTAAATGGAGTGGTTCCTATTGTTTTGGAAATTTTATTAAGATGAGAAATCTTGTTTCCAAAAATTGAAATTAAATATTATTAAATTAAATGAAAAATAAATTAATAATTAATGCTAATGGCATGCTTGTAAATAGGTTTCAACTCCAGGATTTATTTGTTAAATGTCTCCAAAAATGTATATATAGATAGAGCATGTTTGGTAAACGACGTAACTTAAGGAACTGGTATTCCAAAATTCAAAAGTGAATTGTTTTTTGGGGGAATTTTAAAAATACCCCTTTTGCAATACCATTTTTCAAAAATAGAATATGCTAGTTGATAACAAAAGTTCAAGAATAATTCTTTCAGCAAAGCTTAACAAAACATCCATTTCAGAGAGCAACAATAAAAGCTCAAACTCATAATAAAAGCATCTAACGAGATGCTTCATCCATCTTTCTTAAAAGTTGATGAAGAAACCCGGCCTTCTCCAAGTGAAAGTTTGATTCCCTGGACTGCAATGCTTTCAACTGCTCCTCAAATATCTTCTTATCCTCTGAAGAAAGCCTACTTACACCTTTTTCAGCACCAAGTTCATCCATACTAAAACCCACTAAAACTCCAACAAGAGAAGAAGAGTCAACATTTTTTGACTTCTTCCCATTAGACTTAATAGCTGATTCAAGAGCTCCCTCAACAAGTTTAGACAAGTCAAAGGCCTTGTGATCACGAGCTTTGACAAATGTCGGAGTGTCAAGGGATGTGAAGAGGGTTTGAATGTAGTAAGATTCAATTTATGGAAAAGCTTAGGCATTTAAAGAATAAGTATGTGAACAATCTTCGTAAATTCAAAAATGGTGATGGTTAGCCCAAATTGAATTGTATGTTATCAACAACATTCTTAAAACTTTGGTTTTCTCATGAATTTGGGTGCGGCAAAGGAAACGCTACACACACAAGACCAATGTATACAATATGAATATGTATATGAAATGATGATAAAATAAACTTAAAATCTTTTTTTTTAACAGCGAATCAATATACTTCGGGAATGTTTATTAGTTCTGTTGTTGTTGTATGAATTATGATATGATGAATTTATGTTAGAAAACGCTTCAAACCAAGAATTCATGTGTTCTATTTGATTTTTATTTTTTTTGGTACTTGTCATGTATTCTATTTACTATGATGGATTGATGGTCTTTATTTTTTATTTTTCTAATGGTTAGTGATTGTCGAAGATCTACAAATTTAATTCAAATAAAATACAGTAAAAACTCTATAATTTAATACTATATAAATTAATAAACACTATAAATTAATAAATTTTGCTAGTCCCAATTCGGGCCAATGTAAAAAAACAACAATATTCGATAAGATAATAAGATAATATTTTTTTTTGAAATCCTTATGTAAAATATGCTCCCAATAATATCATAAATTAATAATCATGTAAATTTACATATATATATATATATATATATATATATATATATATTGATATGATACAGTATGTTTTTTTAAACCTCATATTTATATTACAATTATTATGTTGTATTTTCAAACTATAATGATATAAAATATTCTATAACATTTCATAAAAATAGCTAAAACGTTTTAAAGTTTTCAATTTCTGAATATTCATCATTTACATTTTGATAGTTTGATAGACTATTAAAATACAACAATTGATATTCTTATTCATAAATTTGAATTTATATATGTCATGTGTATAAGTGAATTTGTCTATAGTATTTATAATTTATTTTCATTAATGGTTTCTAAATATTTCAAATTCAATTCAAATACCATAAAAATTACAATCATATATATAAAAGTAGAGTTTCAGTCTCTCCTTATTGGTCCACTTGGCAATGCAATTTTAACAAAAAAAATTATATTAAAACATAAATTTAAAAACAATTAATTTTCACATTTAACTCACATAATATAAAACTGAAATCTTTATAGCTTCTCCCTATAAATTATGCATTAACTTTATTTCTCCACTAAGTTATATTCATTAATTGTATTAAAACAAAACAATAAATTAGAATTGTAACTCTCATTTTTCTAAATACAATTTTCATCATTTCTCTTCCTATAAATACTCATTATCTTATTCTCTTAGTTTATCACTCTTTCATTCTCTCATCTTCTTCCACTACTCTCAAATCTCTTTTTTGTTTTGTTTTGTTTTGTTTTGTATTTTTTTTGTTATTGTTGTTGTATGGTTTATAAAAAATCAAATCAAATATCATTGTAAAAGCTTAGTTTTAGAATTTGTATGATATGTATATCTTATATATTTATTTTAATCTTTTAAAATGTTTATCTCCATTTTCTATTTTATATTAACATCTTATAAGTCATTATTTTCATACTTCCTTACAATATTCACCACACAATAAGATCATAAAGTTGAAATGATCCATATGTAATTATCTATTATGTCTCTGGTTATCTCACATATTCATGTATCATTTTTTAATAATTTATAAAGATCAATATAATTATCCATTTATCCATTTATAAAGACTATTTTGTTTTGTGATCCAATTGTTAAATCTGCAGATATCAATATAATATATATATATATATATATATATATATATTTTTTATGATTTGAGGTTTTTGAAAACAAAAAGAACATAATTAAACAATTGGTTTTTTGTGTCTTTAATCAAAATAAAAAATGATCCAAAAAACAAAACATATTCAACTGGAACTTAAATATAAAAATAAAATATAATTTTAAAAATATCATTTCACTAAATTCTCTAAAGATGAAACCATTAGTATGAAATCTAGCACTATAAATTAAATTGATGAGTGAAAACCAAAAAAATATAAGTTATCCTTGGGATTTTAAAAATTATTGAGATTGAAGAATTCATATAATTTTATAAGAAAACTAATTTAGTTTGTCACTTAAAAAGTAATATTTTTTATTTTGAAATATTATGTGTAAGTGTTGAGTTTATATCAACAAACAACCAAATCATGTGAATTTTGATTCAGCCACTTGGTATTCCTTTTATTTTAGGTTATAAAAAATTAAAATATTTATTTATAATTAAAGACATGTAACTCCATTTAACTCAAATGTAACTCCTATCCAATAATTGTACATTAATTCATTCCTCCTACTAACTTATTATCTTTCAAGAGAAATTATTTTTGGTTAAATTTTAATATTTTTTATTTATTTTGGTTGGCTAAACTTATATTCATATTTTGGTTGGCTAAATTAATATATTTCTCATGTAAAATTATTGTTTATAATATATTTCTCATTTCAAAGTTTAAAGCAATATATCATATATATAAATATAAGGTTTTGGTCTCTCCTTATTGGTTGATTTTCATTTAATGTTTTCTAATTTTTTTTTTTTTTTTTTTTCTAATTGCTTTAAACAATATTTAAGACCCAATAAACACAATACATTTAACTCACACATTAAAATAAAATTATAACTGAAAATAAAATAAATTATGCATTAATCATATTCTACCACTCAATTTTATTCAAACACAATAAATTACTATTGTAACTCCATAGTTCTAAATGTAACTTCCATCATTTCTTATCATATAAATAAGCATTCTCTCAATCTATCATTCTCTCATATTGACATTCTTTTACTATCTCATTTTCACATTCTCTCATTCTCTTCTACAATACCTCAAATCATTTTTCATTTTTTTTGTTATTTTTGATTTCTTATTTTTGTTGTATGGGTTGTAAAAAAAAAAAAATATCATTGTAAATTGTTAATGCTAAATTTTAATTTTAGAGACTACATGATATATATTTTACATTGTTCTTATTTTAAAAGATTTATCTCCTTTATCTAATTTGGATTATTATCTTATAAGTAATCATTCTCTCTTCCTCTCCCACCAATATCAAATGTTGTTATATCTCATATGTGGTGTAAGAGTTTGATTCTATATTTTAATTTAGAAAGTATTATATATATATATATATTACATTGTTCTATTTTTTAAAGATTCATCTCCATTATCTAATTTGGATTACCATCTTATAGTAAACATTCTCTCCTCCTCTCCTACCAATATCAAATGTTGTTATATCTCATATGTGTTGTAACTTGTAAGAGTTTGATTCTATATTTTAATGTAGAAAATATTATATATATTTAACATTGTTTTCAATTTTTATTTTATTTATATAAAAAATATTTCTTTTATATTTCTTGCCTTTCTAATCTATTCATATTTATTTTTTAAATTTGCATAGTTAAATTTAAATTCACATATGTTGGTTTTAACAAAACAATCAACTTTATTTGAGAATTAGATGTTCCTATTCATTTTTAAACGATCAATGTGTAACATATAAGCATTTTGTCTTGCAATCACAAGTTCCATTTCCATTGCTTAACTTCATGGTTAAACTATAATATATGTTGTCCTATTTGTAGGAATAACAACATACTTATTTAATTTATTTAAAAGAGCAGATGATTAAACGAAATAAACATTTCTCCAAATTTTATAATTCAATCAGTGAGTGTACTTATTACTTTGAAAAACTTTTACATTGAAGTTCATAAAATCATATAAGAAAACTAAAATACTATATCACTTCAAATTTGGAAGGAAACACTTGGTATTCCTTTTTAAAAAAGTCAAGACACATATAAAAATTTATTAATATTTAACTCACTTTAAAGACATTAAAGGTCATTTAACTCAAAAATAACTTCTATCCAATAATTTCATACATTCCTCCCACAAATAAATATATATATATATATATATGTTCAAGATTGTATTTAAATATTACATAATTTTTTAGTTAGCTAAATTTATAGTCACATATATACAATATATATATATAAGAATTTATATTACTTATTAACACCATAATTCGACCCATTATTTGCTTAACTCAAAATTGGTTTCAAAGCCAACTAAAGAAAAACAAAAACGATCTTATTGATATTAGACCAAAACATGGGCATACAAACATAATCACTTACACGAAAGATATTTTTAAAAAATAACTTATTATTGTAACATCAACGTATGAAGGATTTACATAAACAGTTAATTAGAAAATCTATAATACAATAAATGTATTGGAAACAATATCAGTCAATGATAAGATTGGATCCTCAAAAGCAAGAAACAACATCTTCATAATTCATAAAAAATAAACGCCACAATTATACACATCTAAACAAAATGGTATAAACATATAGTGTATAAATAAAAGTGACGGCAAAGCCCGTATATGCCTAACTAAAACGAAATAATACAAAAGAGAAAACGAAAAGACCAAAAAAAAAACAAGAAAGTGCCAACTACACCACAACCCACGCGTTGCGTGGGGAACCACCTATTATCCAATATTCTAATCTTATTTTGCTAAAATTTTCTCAATTCATAATTTAAAAAAGTTTAAACAATTAAAAATATATCTCTAAATTAATAATTATTAATTTACAGTGTAAATTAATAATTATTAATTTATAGATAAATTAATATAACTATAAATTAATAAAATCTCTTGGTCCCAACATTATTAATTTATAGAGGTTTTACTGTATGTAATAATATCCAACACTTCCATATGCTTTTTTTTGTAAAAGTAGCTTAGGTTCTTGATCAGAATATTATGTTTTGAGAATATCAAGAATTTGTATTTAATATATACTTTTTCATATATTGTTTTTTTGGATATCATACCTTTTTCATTGTTTGAAGTACTCACTTTTTATTTTTCATTGTTTGAAGTATTCATTTTCAATAAAAAAATGAAAAATAAGCACTCATTGTTTGAAGTACTTATTGAAAATGAAGTATTAAATGAGTACTTCTTTTTTTTAGTTTCAAAAATGAAAAGAAACTCATAAAAATATATATTTAAAAAGTTTGTAAAGCTCCTAAAAAAAATTTCTCAAAAACTCAAGAAGAGCTAAAAGATGAGCTGTCGGTTATCTATAACTTATAAATTTAATCGGTTCATAAATATTTTTCCAACGTTTTTTATTTTATTTATTTAAAGTAGTAATTAATTAATTACTCTAATTCGTGAGAACGAAATGTTAGTTCCGCACTTAGTTACCTATGTAAACAACATTCCTTCGTTTTGGCTCGTTTGAGCCACTCTTGTTAACTGTTGCCAAAAAAAAAAATGTTAATAACTTAATTCCTACTATTAAAAGAAAAACCATTTATAAAATAAACATCAGTTTTGTAAGAAATTACAAGGGTATGTTATTGGAGGGGTATATTTTAGTCTTATCCTAAACGGATTAACACGCGGATCCCGGGTCGGGCCTAAAGTGATCAATAATGAAACATACTTCAATATAAAAGCAGCGGTCGGAAGATTTCTTCAAAATGGTCCGTTGGTCAGGTGGCAAAAGGAATGGTTTCCTGCGTAGGAGGACCTCTGTTCGATCCCCTAGTCCTCTTTATTTTTTAATATAAGTATAGGGATTTCATTTTTGCCACATATTAAATATTTTTGTAACTATAACAAAACAAAAATTATGGCTCAGTGATGATGAATCCTATGTTGGCGGGTTATGCTCGGATCCTATGTTGGATATTTTATGCAACGTTTTGTTTTTCAAAACAACATTAACTTTGAGCTCCTATAATTTAGTCATGTTGTTAACTACAGTAGTGGCAGATCTAGGAAGAAATTTTACATAGGGCACAGATGAATATTTACTTGAAATTTTTTTTTAACAATATTAATACAAGGCTAAAACATAAAAAATGATAAACAATTGTAGATGAGAGGCATTGAACCCTCCACCTATAACATAATATGTGGCACTTTTTACTAAATGTACTAAGATATTTTATACAACATAGATGAAACTGAAGAATTATAAAAAATGAGTGTGGGGCACGTGCCCCACCTCCTTTGCACCTAGATCCGTCCTGACTACAGTTATGGTAATCTAATTACCATATTAACGTTTTAAAGTAAATAAGATTTTCCTTTTCTTCGTTATTCAAATTAAAATTGTTTCCTATTTTCATGATTGATTCGTAAATAAGATGTGAGTTTTAGTTGCCGTTTTAGTTTGAACCAACTGCCAAAAAAAAGAGTGATCACAAAATGTACATAATAGAGCATGTTTGGTAAGCGACCTAACTTAAGTAACTGGTATTCCAAAAATTCAAAAGTAAATTGTTTTTTTGGGGGAATTTCAAAAGTACCCCTTTTGCAATACCATTTTTCAAAAATAGTCTCTATTTCAAACTTTATCAAAAAAGCCACTAAAAATTTGTGTGTAAGCCTATAAATATATACACAAATTACCTTTATATGTGTGTCAATATTTTTTTATATTTTTTATAAATACAGTATAAATACCTTTTAAAAACTTTAAAAAAACTGTTAAAAAATCTTTTAAAAACCTTGTAAACCTTTTCAAAACCTTGTAAAAATCTTTTAAAATGTTTTATAACTTCATATATATTTGGATCGAGTGTAAAGGTAGTAGTTATTATCTAAAAGTACCTTGTGAACCATATAAAACTTTATAATTTTTTATAGGAGTATTTTTGAAAATGGATAGATGAAAGGAGTATTTTTGAAAAAGAGAACACCAAAAGGGGTATTTCTCAAAATTTCTCTTGTTTTTTTCTAAAAAGTCTTTAATCATAATATATTTCTGTTTTGGATTTTTGGAAACTTTCCAAGACAAGGTCGTCTTACTCCAAAAAATGATTGATCATAGGACCAACACAAGTAATAGTGTTTCCGATGACAAAATTCTTTATACAAAATTGTTCAAAACTCTATATCTTTTGAGATAAAGAGTGTGAAACAGTTGACTGATAAAATCAAATGGTTAAAGAAAATTATGTGGAAAAGAGGAGAATAAATCATTTTCCCAAGCCCAAGATCCGACATGTTCCAAACTTGCTAAGATGATTTGGGAATCTGACTCTTTGAAGATGGATTGGTTAAAAAAATAATTCATTCCTGGTGTCATCGCAATATGGCCCTCACTATTGATGTGGAATTAGTGAAAGAACATTAGAGAGTTTTGCCTTCAAAGAAGAGGAAGAAAATTTAAGAGGATTGGAGATTATTTTTTTTTTTTTTTTTTTTTGTGTGTTGGAACCTTATGGCTTATCTAGTTTTTTTTTCTTTTGGTTGTATTGGCTAATTAGGCCTTCAATGGCATCTGATTCACTCACAATTATATATATATATATATATATATATATATATATAAAATATATCTCCTGAAAATTAGGAAAACCAGATTTTTTGAAGAATTTTGGTAATTTCTTCATAAAATCCAGAAAATACGTTTTGTAGATTTTTCAACGTTAAAAACTATACATAAAATAAAAAACTAATAAGGTTACTGTTGGTGTTGGGTTTCGCTGGTCGTAGGCCCAAAGAAAGGCCCGTGAAAAACTAGAAGCCATATAGGTAAATGGGCCGGGCACGGGCCCGTGAAGAGATTTCGGCTGTTTGGCGGAGTCAATCCAACGATGAGGTCCGAAGGTCACAGTCAAGATCATAAGCGGGATTGCAGGAGGAGATCCAGGAAGAGTTGTCCTGGGTTCTAGTTTAAATATTCGGCATTATGTAAACGAAAGGGACATGTAACTTTTAATGAATCAATATAGAAAATCAATACAAAAAATCCAGTTCGTTTGTTCTTCACTGTTCTTATCGATTTCAACCGAAAGTCTGTCCGGATCTTATTTCTTAACTTCATATCTCTAATTGTTGTTTCTGACATCAACAATTTGGCGCCGCATGTGGGGACTTAGGTCTTTTTATTCTCAAAAATCGATTACTTTGAAGAAATCGAAGCGAAATGGATCCATCCACAGCTAATACGATCGTGCCAGAAACCGCATCACCAGTGACAAACCACGGGTCCATCCCCAACAATGCCCCTCCTCAGGGTGCGCCGATTCCAGCCCAGTCTGATCACAAGGTCTCGAATCCAATCAGACCCGGGACAGGCTCGTCGCTTGATGACGCTCGCACATCGGACCAAAACATCTTGGGCGGCTCGGATCTCACACGTAGCGAATCCGTTTCAGCTCGGGATCTCGGTAGCTTGAACCCAGGGATCTCCGTCGGGGTTATTCCCACAATCCCAACGGGAAACAGGGACCAGTTCCGGGTATGGATTCGCTCCGATAATAACGGAGCGAACCGATCCGGGCAGCATCCAACGCCGTTTTCCTCCACCGGGACTTCCGGCGGAACCGATCTCTCAGAGATACGAGGAATGCTCTTCGTCCTGATCGACAAGACTCAAAGCCATGACGCGACAAATCGGGCCCTTATGAGCAGAATCGAGCGGCATGAGCATGAGCTCGCATCTCGCGCAAATCCCGTTCTCAATCGGGGCGCCACGTACCCTCCAGGGATAATCTTAACTGAATCCATGGAAAGGGCGCTGCCGCGGACACGTCTCCACTTCGAGGCGGTCCACATCACTCCGCCCGGTATCAGAACGCTACCCGTGTTCACGTCGTCGGAAAACAACGGAGCCCCAAGCTCGTCGGCCTTAAACGACAACATGAGTTCACGACCTACCGATCAGCCCTCGATCGGATACGCTGGATCAGCCGAGCAGGGCACCGGTACCCCCGGTGCTCCCGAGAACTCCTCGGCAAGAATAAATCCGGTCTCGACCGAAGAATATGGGAGCGGGGCACCACGGACAATGTCGACCGGTGGTCCAGGTCAACCCAGACCTCCAAGGAACGATGCGATAAACGCTCAATTCCTCATCGATTACATAAATAAGGCAAGCGCCGAGATGGCCCAAATCCGATCCAAAGTCCATCTAGCCACAAGCGTGGCTCCAGATATCGATCACGTGATCGCTGAAACGAGGCACACCCCGTTTACTGACCAGATCGCGAAAGTTCGCCTTTGGGAAGTGGGCAAAGTTTGCCCAAATACGCGGGTGCATCGGACCCCGGAGCACACCTCCGGGCTTTCAGACTTGCAATAACCAAGGCCTACCTCACTAACACGAGTGTGAGGCCGGTTACTGCCGCTATTTTGCCGAGAATCTAGTTGGACTGGCGTTGGAATGGTTCGCTTCTTTGGAATCTAATTCCATCGATAGCTTCGACCAACTCGCCTCAGCATTTTTGAAGCAGTATTCGGTCTTCTTCCAAGCTAAGGTGACCGAATCTGACCTTTGGCTTCTAGTCCAAGGGAAGGACGAATCGCTCCGCGAGTACATTAATCGCTTCAAGTCAACTAAGGCCAGGATAGCCAATTTAAACGACGAGTTTGCCCTAGCGGCCCTCCGACAGCCCCCATCGCTCGACGATGCGCTCCACAGGTCAATTAACTTTGCCAGAGCCGAAGAGGAGCGAGCCGTTATGGCCGAGCTCTATAAGTCAGCAAAGGCACCATTCAACCCTCCCAAAAAGGCTTTCTGAAAAGAATCATTCGAGTCTGGTCTTCATGCCTTCGCGGTCGACTCTGCACCGAGGGCCAAAAACCCAAACTTCGACCCCATTCAAGGACATCACCGCGAAACGCGAAAGAACCGATGAGGCGGAAGGATCTTCCCCCCCCCCCTCCAGCTCCAAAGAAACGTATCGACCTAGTATTCAAAGGGCTCACTCTTTGCCGCACCTCTCCCAAGTCGGTCTTTACACTACCTCCGGCCACTTGAGAGCCCACGAGCTACCGCCCACACATCTCCCGGTGTTTCGGAGACCTCGACCGGGTTCATAGGGTCGATTACATCATGGGAGGACCTTCTTTGTATCGTAACTCAGTTAACTTGATTGGAGCGGGATTTCCGCTCTTGGTGGTACCTCTCGACCCTGCGTTAACTAAACCCTAAACCCTAAACCCTAAACCCTAAACCCTAAACCCTAAACCCTAAAACCTTCTTGGAAAGCGAGACAGCTGACCTGGACAAACCACACGACGACGCTCTAATAGTGAGATTAGACATCGGAGGATGCGAGCTCTCTCGAATAATGATAGATACGGGGAGCTCGGTTGATCTCTTGTTTTACGACGCTTTTAAACGTATGGGCTACCCTGACTCCGAACTGAAAGGGGCCAAAACCCCACTCACCGGTTCGACGGTGATACAACCTTGGCCAAGGGCACCATCCAGCTTATAGTAGAAGCCCGGGGGTACGGCGTCTAGTCAACTTCGTGGTCGTCGATCGTCCCGTGCCCTTCAACGCCATCCTCGACAGACCATGGTTATACGGGATGAAGGCGGTCCCATCAACGTACCACCAGTACGTCAAGTTTCCATCTCGGGACAGGATCGCAACCATCTACGGTAGTCAACGCACCTCAGGACAATGTTATAGAGGTGGCTACATTAAAAAGTCCGCTCAATAGCAATTAATGATCGCTGAAGAACTGGAAGCTCGTCAGCTCGCTAGCCGCAAAGACCCCGTTGTGCGCGGACCCGTAATGACCAAGGTCGACCAAGTTCCAATTATGGAAGGGCATCCGGAGCGATGCGTTGGGATCGGGGCCGACCTGAACACCAATACAAGAAACGACCTGATCCAATTCTTAGGTCATAACTGCGATACATTCGCTTGGTCCTCGTCGGACATGAAGGGAATCGACATTAGCGTTACGTCTCATCAGCTTAACGTCGATCCCACCTACAAACCGATAAAACAAAAGCGTCGCAAGTTCGGTTCCGAAAGGGCGAAAGCAGTGAACAATTAGGTGGACCGGCTGCTAAAAATAGGGTCTATCCGCGAAATCCAGTACGTCGAATCGTTGGCCAACCCCGTGGTGGTCAAAAAGAAAAATGGGAAATGGCGGATCTGCATCGACTTCAAAGATCTTAACAAACCTTGTCCAAAAGACAATTACCCCCTTCCTCATATCGACCGATTGGTCGAAGCAACCGCCGGACACGAGGTCCTGTCCTTTATGGACGCCTTCTCGGGGTATAATCAGATTCTGATGGATCCCGCTGACCAAGAAAAAACCGCTTTCATTACTGAGACACTTACTGTTACAAAGTAATGCCTTTCAGACTTAAAAACGCTGGAGCAACCTACCAGAGGTTAGTAAACAAGATGTTCGCCGAACACCTTGGAAAGACCATGAAGGTGTATATCGACGACATGCTCGTCAAGTCAATGCGCGAGCAGGATCATGTCTCCTAGCTCAAAGTGTGTTTCAAAATATTAAACCAGAACGGGATGAAGCTCAACCCGACCAAATGCATATTCGGAGTCGCGTCCGGCGAATACCTAGGATATCTGGTCACGGAACACGGAATAGAAACAAATCCGAAACAGATCGCAACCTTCCTCGAGATGCCTTCTCTGAAGACAACCCGGAAGTACAAAGACTGACAGGACGAGTAGCCACCCTGAACCGGTTCATCGCGTGATCAACGGATCGATGCCTCCCGTTTTATCAGTTGCTGAAAGGTTACCAAAAATTCGAGTGGGACGACAAGTGTGAGGAAGCATTCCAAGAATTGAAAAAATACCTCACCGAGCCTCCCGTCCTCTCGAAACCAGCAGACGGGGAACACCTCTTCCTCTATATTTTCGTCTCCGACACCGCGGTAAGTGGGGTACTGGTACGGGAACACGAAGGAGAGCAGAAACCCATTTACTATGTTAGCAAAACCCTGGTCGACGCAGAAACACGGTACCCTGCCAGTCACACACAAATTGCGCCCCTATTTCCAGTCACACACAATCGTGGTGATGACGTCTCAGCCTATTCAGACCATCCTCCACAGTCCCAGCCAATCCGGCAGACTAGCCAAGTGGGCTATAGAACTAAGTGAATACGATATCAAGTACCGATCTTGGATGGAACTGAGTGAATACGATATCCACTTGTCGTGCCAAAGCACAGGTCCTTGCTGACTTCGTAATCGAGCTCGCCGTGACCAACGAATACACCGAAAACCGCTCTAAGAGGTGGTCGTTGTACGCGGATGGAGCGTCATCCCGGCAGGGATGCAGGATCGGAATTCGACTCGTATCCCCGACCAATGAAATCATGGAACAATCCTTCCGGCTCGGGTTCGCGGCCTCAAATAATGAGGCCGAACATGAAGCCCTAATAGCCGGACAACGGCTGGCATTGGGTATAGGAGTTACAGAGCTCGCTGCATTCAGTCACTCGAAGCTCATCACCAGTCAATACCACGGAAATTACGAAACAAACTACAAACTGATGGACGTTTACCTCCGAATCGTACGGTCGATGGCAAAACAATTCTCATCGTTCGAACTCACCAAAATTCCCCAGGGAGAGAACTCAGCCGCCGACGCCCTCACCGTGCTGGCTTCCACCTCCGACTCCTCGGTTAAATGAGTCATTCCCGTCGAAGGCATAGATGAACCTAGCATCTCTATCCCCGTTAAAGCCCAAAGCATCCACCAAGTCGAGTCAAAACCAGCCCCGACAAGGAAGGACCCGAGCAGGCACCTAACCGGGACTACGAGTTCCTAGATTATCTTATCTCTGGAGACGAGCAGGAAACAGAGCTGGAAACGGATTGGCGGGTCCCTATTCGCGATTATATCATGAACAGAATCACTCCCAAGGACCGATGGCAAGCGCGTAAGCTCAAAGCTCAAAGCGCGAGGTTCTGCATCATCGGTGAAGAGCTGTATAAGCGATGCATATCCGGACCTTACCTTAGGTGCGTACACGGGAATGATACGCTAAGCATCATGAAAGAGGCTCACGAGGGTCCTTGTGGGAATCATTCTAGAGGGCGATCACTGGCCCTCAGAATAAAACGGCAGGGATTTTCTGGCCAACCATGCTCACGGACTGCGACGAGCACGCCAAAAAGTATGACCCTTGTCAACGTCATGCACCCATGATCAACCAGCCCGCTGAGTTGATGAGCTCGGTCTCCGCTCCTTACCCCTTCATGCGGTGGTCAATGGACGCTATCAGACCTCTCGAGCAGTCGAGAAAGCGACGTGTTACTAACCAATTGGTTGTAACCGATTACTTTACTAAATGGATCGAGGCCGAATCCTACCAGTCTATTAAGGGGGAGCACGTGAAGGATTTCCTCTGGAAAAACGTGGTATGCCGACACGGAATCCCCTATGAGATCGTAACCGACAAGGGAACGAACCTGGTGTCTTCCGCGGTTCAATAATTTTGCGATGACTGGGGTATACGGTTTACCCCATCTACCCCCCGGTATCCCCAAGGAAACGGACATGGCGAGGCCGCCAACAAATTGATCTTACACAGCCTCAAGCGCCGTCTGGCCGCCGCAAAGTCCGGTTAGGATGCCCAGCTCCCCGCGGTCCTTTGGGCCACCCGGACTACGCCATGTGGTAGCACGGGCGAAACCGCCTTTTCCCTAGCCTATGGGATCGAAGACGTAATACCGGCAGAAATCTCCGTGGGCAGTATCCGCCGAGTTGTTTCCCCCGAAAACGAGGAGGCGAACAACGGAGCACTACGTGATAACCTCGCCAAAAGAGAACAAGCCTACGTGCGAGTTCAAAACAACTAAAATGCCATTGCCCGCTTCTACGATTCGAAGATCCAGCCTCGACGTTTCATCATCGGAGATCAAGTGCTTCCGTATCACCAAAATCGTTGGCAATGGCGTATATCGCCTCGAAGACGAGAGCAACGGAAAGGCCGAGCTCCGACCTTGGAACGTCATGAATCTCAAGATATACTTCTAGTAAGTATTGATAATAACCAAACTACGATTTGGCTTGATCCCTTTACGGGGTACGTACGCAGCTCGATCCCCCGAGCGCAGCCACCTCTTCAATGTAATTTTCTTCGCGTCTATAATCGCTCCACCCAATAGAATGCAAGCTTTTCACCGCAACCAGATTTGCTAATAAGCATTACATTACCTCAACGTTTAATGACTCTTACCAATCACAAGATTAAGTAAGACAGTTCAAAAATAAAACAGACAAACAACAAGAACGCCCTCGGGTACCACATGCGGCGTTAAAACAACCTCGCTACCCAACCTAGGTCACTTCGAACCCCTCGAACACCTCCTCGTCAATAACAAATCTAGCACAACTTCACTAAAACAAACAGCGCCCTGCTGCTTCATAACCTCACGCGGAAATAAAGGCTATCCCGCTGCTCAACTCGGAGCGCTTCAGAATTCCCCAAAGATCTCCATGTTCGAACAATGCACTCATTAGAAGTTTTTCAAAGCTAATATGACGGACCCCCGGTGAACATTCTCCGGAACTTACCATCCGCACGTCCGTCCGTGATAAACTCGTATTCAATCAGACGGACATAGAAAGTAAAAAATAATGAAACTTATGCATTTCGAGTCAATCCGAAGACAAGCAAAAAAGAAAAGAGGATTTAAACGCCTTCCCAGGCAAATATTTTTAAGTTTCGGATAAAAGCCCTCCCGGGCAAGTCAAAATAAACTAAGGATTTAAATGCCTTCCCAGGCAAGCAAGTCGAGTCTCGGATAAGAGCCCTCCCGGGCAAATAAAACGAAATTCAGAGATAAGCAAAAAAAAAAAAAATCAAAGACGGGCAACGATCAGACGTCCCACTCCCCCAATCCGACCTCCAGATCCGCCGCATCGCTCGTGTTACTCCCGTGTTCGTCTAAACCGCGCGGAACCCCGGTCCCTGCGTCAACCTCCATCGGACCAATTGAGTCATCCGAAACCTGAGGAAGATCGAGCTTGCCTAGCGAGAAGTCCGAAACCACAAGAGATTCAGACCGAACCGTTAGCGCTGCCTTATGGGTCTCGAGGATCCTCAGCTCTTCTTCAACCGTGCTCCTGCCCTCGCCTATCTGCTTAATAAAAGGAGGTTGGATTCGATCTCGGCAAGGTCGCCGTCAACCTCGGCCTTCTCCTTTTTCTTCTCCCACTTGCTCTTGATCAAATCCAGAACCCCCCGGTAGTCTTGAGCCAGCCTCACCCTCGCATCATGGACCCGCCTCTGGGTCGCCTCGGCATGCAGTCGCTCTGCCCCTGCGGCCTTGTCCTTCAGCCATCTATTCTCCCTCAAGAGGAGGTCCCGGTCTCCCGCGGCTATGACCTGGGCGGCCTTGGAAGCAGCAAGCTCGCCTTTGAGTGTCGCCAGTCTTCCTTGAGCAGCTCTTAGGGAGGTCACCTCCCGGTCAAGAGAATCAGCTCTACCGACAACAATGGCGTCCTTCTCTTGAGCAGCTTTCAGGGCCGTCGTCAGTTCATGGATCACTCTGGTCGTGTTCTCGAGCTCGGCCGATTGTGGGACGTCTTTCACCTTTCGCTCGTAAAGAGATACCAGCTTGTTACTGGCGGCTGCGGCCTGCGAACGAATTCAAGTCAAGACGAAACTCTCCGGTTAAGGTATACAAAAAAAAACAACAACAACAAACACATAACACCGGTATGTGCAGTAACGATTGAACATTTCAAAGCGGTGGGGCAGAATTCACTGCGCCAAGGACGCCATTGCCTCAACGTACGCTTCCCGATCAGCAAGGTCCTTAACCAACGGGACTTGGCACTTGGCGGTCTTTAGATGCCTGAAAAGGGTACCCATCCCGAGATGGTCCTCAACCGCCGGGGAGTCGCGGGAATGAGTGAACTTCCAATGAAAGGGACGGCTCGACGATGAGCCATTTCCGGAGACCACCGGTTCACCCGCCTTCTGGTCAACTCGGTTACCCGCGGGTCGGCTTCCCCGACTTTCACGACTATTGTCATCACCGGTTGGGGGGGCATCCGTGCGAGCCCTCTTCTGGAGAGGGGCTGGCTTAGTGGATTGCGAGCTTACCAACATTACTTCACGAGCGGGGTTGGAAGCCCCAGCCAGGGTCGCAAGGGTCTGGTTCACCTCTTCACTGCCTGCTTGTGTGGGTTCAGGACTGACAGCCCGAAGAGCAGAGGCCAGTACGGCATCCACGTCTCCTGCACGAACATGGTGGGAAGACTGGGTCTGCTCTCTCAGCTCGCAAAGCATCGGTTTCCTGGCCATGGCAATTGAGGGAGTGGAAGTTAAAGAAGAGCTTAGTACGCGAGGTCAGATGGGAACGTCTGCCCCAAAAAAAAAAGGGGGTGTAGCAAACGAAACGCAAACGTCAGGATTCCGACATAGCTTTAGCATGTCAAACTAAAATGCATATATACGGCCAAAAGCGTTTTCTGTTCAAGAGGTTGTCGTACCTCGACGAGTAGGAGAGCGCTCGGATCTGTCACCCCTGGGGTTATTGCGGTCAGCCGGCGGGTTCAAATTCTGAGGAGGAGCGACCAAAACGGGAGCAGGAGCGACTGGGTTGTTGAGTGCTGCAATAATGCGGGCTCGCGTGAATGAATTCCACCTGACCTCACCTCCTCGCAATCTCTCGGTCAGTGTTTTTGTTGCAAGGGTGTTCGGGTGATCTCTGGAATCTGAAAACAAAATAACAAATATATAAGTACAATTACATAAGCAGTATAGTCGTAGCAACGACGAGATCCTACAAACGACCAAGAAGGGTTATTCTGACCAACACAAATAGCCCATCGGGTTGGGAGACGGGTGAAGTTGAAGTCCTCCACCGAAGCCGGGGTAACGCAGAAGTAGAAGTACTTCTCTCTCCACCGTTTGTCTTTCCCGGGGAGCGCTTGGATAATCTCCCTGCCATGGCGACGGCACGTGTAGAACGTCCCAGGAAAGCCCGAATTGTGCTTGATGTGGTACAGTCGGAAGACATCGTCCACCCCGAGGTCAAGCCCAATTTCGCAGCCTCGAACATAGAGGCCCATAACGTGCTGAACAAAGTTCGGGCACATCTACGAAAACAACATTCGGAGCCGTTGGAGGATCTGCAGAATGATCCTCGGGATTGGGAATACGAGCCCACACCACTCGAAGTACGTGGTGTACGCGCAGCAGTAATCTGGAGGGACAGTCTCCGGAGTATAGGGCTCCCCAGGAGACAGCATCATCTCTACGTTCGGAGGTACTCCGTGCTTCTGACGGAGGTCGGTCAAGTGCTTGACGGTGGTGATCGGCGGGAGATGGTTCCCCCAAAGTTCAAGTGGGGCCATAAAAACAAGAATAGAAAGAAAGATAATCGTGGAATTAACTAGCCTAAGCGGAAAATGATAAACGTAGCAGAGAAGAGAAGAGAAGACAGTTAACGAGCAGTTCTCCAAAATTCTCAAGCAAAAAGAAGAGAAGAAAGAGTTACCTTGAAGTAGTTGATGGGTGCGCGGTTATGACGAGACGTGTGAATAGTGACTTATAAGTCATAATGATTTTGGTTTTCATAATCCCCCGGATCTCGCTTCTTTAATCTGGACCGTCCAAACTGTTCGTCTCAACCATAGGATCTTAGGAGAGAGAGAGAGTAATCATTACATTGATCTCGGAAGCCGAGTGTGTTTCCCCGAGAAGGATCGCAAAACCAAAACGATGAAAGATTCTCAATATATTCGCCTTCTCAACCTTTAAATCTAGGTTAAAAAGGCTGGGGGGCAATTGTTGGTGTTGGGTTTTGCTGGTCGTAGGCCCAAAGAAAGGCCCGTGAAATACTAGAAGCCATATCGATAAATGGGCCGGGCACGGGTCCGTGAAGAGATTTGGCTGTTTGGCGGAGTCAATCCAACGATGAGGTCAGAAGGTCACGGGATTGCAGGAGGAGATCTAGGAGGAGTTGTTAGCCCTGGGCATTCGGATTTTCAGTTCGGATCGGATCGGGTTTTTTGGATTTTGGACTTTTCGGATTGGGTTATATAAAATCCGTTTAGAATACAGTTGTTTATCGGATTGGATCGGTTCGGATTTGTTCAGATTCGGATCGGTTTTCAATTTTTTTAAAAAATCCGAACTTAAACCGAAACTGTTATATATGTCATTTGGAAAGTAAAATCAATAAGTTGGAGTAGCTCAGATGGGTATGGAGTGTGTTCCTTAAACTCAAGGTCACAAGTTCGAAACCTCATACTGGTGATTTGACTTTAAATTTTTATAAGCGATCCATTTATAGTTAATGGGATTCTAACAGGCCCGAAAATAACACCAAATAAACCCAAATGTATAGAAAAATTAAATTTGTATTCGGTTTAACGGATAACCGATCGGATTTCGGTTCGGATCGGTTTATATCCGAAAACCGATTCACTATCTAGACGGAAACCTATCGGTTTTTACACAGTATCCGAATC
Source organism: Camelina sativa (assembly GCF_000633955.1). Taxonomy (NCBI): domain Eukaryota; kingdom Viridiplantae; phylum Streptophyta; class Magnoliopsida; order Brassicales; family Brassicaceae; genus Camelina; species Camelina sativa. The sequence goes on from NC_025699.1 coordinate 28,690,085, forward strand.
CGATCAAAAACGGATTTTTCGGATCGGTTCGGATCGGTTTAATCGGATTCGGTTTATTTGCCCAGGGCTAGGAGTTGTGCTGGGTTCTAGTTTAAATATTCGGTATTTTGTAAACGAAAGGGACATGTAACTTTTAACGAATCAATATAGAAAATCAATATAGAAAATCTAGTTCGTTTGTTCTTCACTGTTCTTATCGATTTTCACCGAAAGTCTGCCCGGATCTTATTTCTTAACTTCATATCTCTAATTGTTGTTTCTGATATCAACAATTACCATTCAAGATTTTACTAAAACTAAAATCTACACCAAAAATCAAAGGTCTTGAATGACGACAGATTTTTTGAATTGTTTTTAGTTTTTGATTCTGCAAAATTCACTTTTCAAGCCATTCAGAATTATAACAAAAATATATTTCACAGGTTTTTCAACGTGACTTTTTTATATCCATTTTTCTTATAAAAATTAATTATTATATATAAAAAACCAAAATCTAATCAAATTACTATTTTGCAAAAACTAAAATCTACACCGAACATCAAAAGTTACCAAAATCTAAAACTCATTTAAAAACCAACAACCATTCATTGTAAAAAAAAAAAAAAAAAAAAAAATTAAAAACCAAAATCCAAAAACAAAAAAACCAAAATCCTAAAACTCATTTTAAAACCAACAACCATTTAAGGCCTTAGTATCAAATGTATTTGTTTTTGTTTTCTGTTTGGACTGATATTAGTAACAACAACCAATGAATTTCATAACCGTGTAATCCAAAACCTTTGGTGTCCGGAGTCTAGTAATCCTCTGTTTAACTAGCTGTTTCGTTAGTTTTATGTTTGCCATCTCTTTTATGTCTCTCTATCTGCCAGAAAGAGAGAATATTGTGTCATGTTCTTCACTCTATGTCGTCAGATGATAACCATCCGTATTAAAATTTTGGTGCATATACTTATCATATTGAATGTAACAAAATTACTCAATTTCCCTAGACTCTGAATGACACCAATCACAACCGTATGATACACTGATGCAAAAAGGGATAATGGAAGCCACTGTGTGGCCAAGAGAAGGCTACCAAACAGGCTTAGTGTATCAAATAATGTAAATCTCAAAAGTCATCATATCTCAGTAGTAGCAGTGAAAACATCCATGGGAAAAGTATCATTGATGATGCAATGAGAAACAAAAGATATCACATGGTTTCAATGAAAGCTATCAATGAACACAAAAAAAAGCCATGGTGTCATAATTCAGATCTTCTTCAGGTCAAGGTATCAAATAATGTATTTCTCACAAGTCATCTCAGTAGTAGCAGTGAAAACATCCATGGAAAGGTATCATTGATGATGCAATGAGAAACAAAATATGTACATGGTTTCAAATGAAAGTATCAACGAACACATTTGAACATTTGTTAGTCTAAAAAGGGACAGATAGAGGTTCATAATGCCGATGATCTTCATCAAGTCTACGATGTCTTGAACATTTGTTAATCTACAAAAGTGACATATAGAAGTTCATAATGCCGAGAGAGGATGTCCCCACGTTCATTTCTCAGCCTGCACCATGGTCTTAATGGTGGATTGATGATCCCAGCTGGAGGATCATGCTTGCAGTTGGTATTCTTCCTTCCGTTTTCGTAGGATTTGCGCTGTGTGTGATCCCTGAGTTGCCGAGGTGGCTGGTCATGAAAGGACGAGTGGACAGTGCACGAGAGGGGCTCATGAAAACAAACGAGCGAGATGACGAAGCGGAAGAGCGTCTCGCAGAGATACAACGTAACTGGCGGCTGCACATACAGAAAGCAGCGAGGAAGAGAGACCGGTGTGGCGTGAGCTTCTAAGCCCATCTCCTGTTGTAAGGAAACTTAATGCTGATCATTGGGTTTGGGATCCAATGTTTCCAGCAGATCACAGGTATCGACGCCACCGTCTACTATAGGCCAGAGATCCTGAAAGAAGCAGAGATACAAAGGCAAGACAAAACTGCTCGCTGCAACTGTGTCTGTTGGCCGGAAACCACTGCTTTATGTGAGAACAATTGGAATGACTCTGTGTCTCTTTTGTCTACGCTTCACGCTCACATTCCTCGGGCAAGGAACTCTTGTTTTGTTCACCAATGCACGAGAACATGTTTCCTGCTATCTTGTTCACTAGGAAGGTAATTTCCACTTGGAAACCGATTCTTGATTATATACTTGAAGTGTTCCATTGACATCCTCTGCCTCGACTGGCTTCAGCTGAACATCCATAAAGACGTGCATAATACCAGCAAGCCCACATGCTGCATGCACTACCTTTTGCCATACCATTCAAAACATATAATTAGTGAATGAGCTTGCATCCTTTAGCCATTGATCTTCCTTCTATAAGCCATTTAGAAATTAAAGGAGAGTCATCAACAGTTTTATCATTTTAAAGAATTGCACTTACAATTATTGTATATGAAATTTAACCTTTTACCAAAAAAAAAAAAAATTGTATCTGAAGACAGAGTTTCTTTGCTGTAGAAACTAGTGTTTCACACAATGAATTTGTTTAGAGGAGAAACAAATTCAATAACACTTTCTCTTTAAGAACTCGGATCAAAGTAAACAAGAAAAGAAGAATTGAAATCTCTTGGAAAACAAGTTAGGTTTTGCATAAGAACAAAGAGGAATTAGGGTTTTGTATTGATTGCTGGATGATCTTACAATGAGAGGATTTTCCTCTATTTATAGGTTTTCGAAGATCTATTGAATATATCCACTTTCCTATTTATGGCCGAGCTGATTAGGAAAGTCCGTCCTTTCTTGCTAGGTCAGCCGCAGGGCGAGTTGAGACGTCGGTTCGTCACCTCGGCACTGGGCTTCTCGGTATTATTGGGCCTTCAGAGATGAAGTCCAAATTAAGGTCGAGCTCCTGGTTTAGATAACCGCTTCCTTTAATCGGGTTTAGATCGGTATGTTGGGGTGCTAATTCCCGCACCAACAATTAGTCCCCCCTCAGTTCGGTACATTCAGAAGTTAATTTGAATGACCGGACTTTAAGAGAGAATATCCGATTTAATCCGTAAAGAAATCCGAATCTAATTACCTGGATCGTCGCGCCGCTTCGCCGTCTACTAGTTGAATGACACGCGTCTGATACGTCGCATCTGTCACTTCGGAAGCCGAAACGTCGCATAGGTTAAGTAGGCAATTATGACTCCGCGTAGGGTTGCCGCCCACGCTCTGCTATAAATACTCGACCCCCACTCTTTATTCTCACTTTTCGCCAAATCGTCAAAGGTATTTGCTCTGTTCTCTCTCTCCAGACGGGGTCATGATTGAAGACATCGTTCCCCGGCGAGATCACCGAGGTCAGATTGGGGGCGAGAAGACGACCAGTAACATTGACTCGGTACGCACAATGCTGAACTCGTGCGGTTTACTGAACTGCGGCGTCCACACCATTATTCCCGGAGATCATCAGCGTCCATGGAACCCACCTCTTGGGTACATCTGTTTGTACGAGGGTTTCTTTTCCAAATGCCGATTGTGGTTTCCACTTCCCAGCCTGCTCACTCGATACGCACATCGCCGCCAGATCCCAATATGTCAGCTCTCTCCTGGAAGTATCTGCAACTTTGTCGCCGCGCTCACTATTACGGCCGAAGCCGGAGCATACCTTGGGGTTGAATGTTTTGTACAACTAACAAACTTTAAGAACACCCAAGGAAGCCGTGGTGGATGGTCAATACAAAACCGGCTCACAACTTCCTTCCTGGGGAGAAAGTTAGCAACTTCAAGAAATTGAAAGCTAGCTACTTATTTGTCCGAGTTGACGATCGCTCTTTTGAAAATCCGAGATGCGGTCGGCGAAGAGTGTGGAACATGTCACCCGGTATCATTTCGATCCTTGTTTTGTTTTGATTGGACATCCGTGTTCTGACCTGATATTGATTTCGATGTTTTTGCAGCTCGTCCTACCTCAGCTCGGACACTTCCCTCTGAATTTCAACAAGTCAGGGACATTCTTTTCGCAGGAGCCAATCGTAGCTGGGATCAGATTACCCGACGACGCGTTGAAGAAGCTATGGAAAAGGCGAAAAACAACTTTGCAAGTTTCGCAAGTTCATTGGGTCAATCCTCCGATGTCCCACCGACAACGATCGTCAAGGCCGACATGCTCCGATCCGTAACCCCAGGCGACGAACCAATCGTTGATCTCAAATCTGAGCAAGTAAGGAACGAACTCATCGACATTGAGGACGTTGATGACAGCTTGCTCGCTCCTGATCCCGAAGACAAAAACGTAGCTCCCACTGATCCACTTCCGCCTCCGCCCGCCGAATCTATCGTTCCAGTGAAATTCGCCCCTGAACCAAGTAGCGGTTCCAAGAAGAAGAAGGCTAAAAAGGACAAGAGCAAGGGAAAAAGTTCTGACCAGGAAACAGGCCGGAAGCGTTCCGCGGAGGAAGCTGGACTCGAATCCCATGACCGCTTCCGAGTCAAGCGACAAAATGATCGATCTGATCAATTTGTCTTTGATTATTTTGGGGTGACTCCTCTCGTTTGTGACAAGGAAGCCTCCGGGGAGTTGTGCAGGCAGCTGAAGGTATCTTCTGTCATGTTGCCACCGCTGGACGAGCTGGAATTGAAAGAGCAATAAGTCAGAGTTGTCCAGTCTGCCCTTCAGGTTTTAACATCGCCCTTTCTCTTCACTTGCAATTTTTTAGATCATTCTTTTCTCTATCTTACTTTGCTTCAAACTGTAGACCGCCGCCTATGCCAGTGCGCTCACCCTTATGTACGATAGGAGGGTTAAATCGATGGCGTCTACGGAGGCCAAATTTGAAAAAATGAAGGAGTGCCTAGACAATCTCCGAGAGGCGGATAGGTCGAAGGACGAGAGAATCAAGGAATTGAAGGGTCTTCTTGCGGACAAGGAAGATAACAACAAGCGCCAAGAAACAAGAGTTGCCGAATTGAAATCGCGGGAGAAAACCTTGGAAGAGGAGAAGGGCGAGCTGAAAAGAGAGCTCGATGACCTAGGAGCAAGGCTGGAGTCAGAAATGAGGCGACTACGCCTAGATCGCCAGGCCAAAGTCGAATGCACTACGAAGAAGGCGCAACGTCGTCTAGATAAGGTAAAGGCTTATCTATTCGAGCAAGAAGAGGTAGCCCGCCCTAAAGAAGACGTCCTCAATCAGGCACAAGGAATCGAGCAGGTTATGGACTACCTTTTGAACAACGGAGCGTCCATTCTCGACAAATTGATTGTCGAAATCAAGGAAAAGCGAGAAGTGGCACAGGGCGAAGTGGACGCGCTGGACATTCTGGAGTTCGGAGATGGCAACCTCGACATGTCGCCAGACTAGCTCGGCTTTGGCCTTCTCCACCCCGGGACCGCGGCTCCAGATTCGGCATCCGTATGGCTCCAATGCCGAGTTCTTCCAGGCCGATCTGACTGACCCTCCAGAGTTCTAACCGTTGCTCCCCGACTGCTACCTTTAGGACCCCTTTTGCGTTTGCTTCGAACTTGGTTCTTTTCTTTTTAAGTAAGACTTTGTGATGACATTGCCCGTTTTGCGGCCGGTTTCTCAATGTTTTATGGAAGTTTTCCCTTTCGTGCTCGCGTAGAATATCCATATTTCATAATTGGAAAACGTTCCTCTAAGTCAGATATAAATATGTTAGACCTGCTCCTCAATAGACCGCAACCTTCATTAAACAAAGTAATCCCAAAATTCAAAGTCGGGAACGATGTGCCAACGTTCTCAAACTCAGAAGCCATCGAAAGAGGGATGCCCTTTTATCCGAACATCCGAGCTCCATGGATGTTGATATTCCGTGTTAACCTAGAGGCGAGGTTGAAAGTAGAGACCTTCCTGTCTCGCCTCGAAGAGCGTCACTCCAAGTATCGCAATCGGTTAGCCGCGATGAACCAATCGCGAAACAAACTCTTATTCAAACTTAGCCTGCTCGAGTCCCATCCAAGATTTTGGCTTGAAAACGGTCTGGATAGAGTAGCAGATATGCCGCCTTGCTTGATCGAATATTGCAACGAGTGCTATCATTCTGCGAACTCGACACCAAGCAAACCGAATTTCTCCCTGAGTGGCGAGTTCATGCCTTCCGATGTCAAGCCATTCTACATGAACAAACGCGCCAAAAACATGGAAGCTGCTGCAGCTCACGCCTTTGTTCGCCGGGTAACCCCTTTTTAATTTTTCCTTTGTTAACCCGACGTCAACTTCGGTTCTAACAGATAACTTGTTTGCAGATTGAATCCGTACACCGAGAGCAGTGCCACAAACTTTATTATCATCGCATGAAGAAGAATGAAATCAACGACCGTGTAGCAGTTTTGGAAGCCGAGATCGCCACCTTGAGGGTGAAGAGAAGAAGAACTATTGGCCGTCTTGACGAGGCCGAGCAGAAGATTAGGGCATTGGAGTCGCATCCTGCTGAATGGCAAAAAACAGGTCTTCAGCTTCTATGTCCCATGCCAAAACGTCTTAAGGCCGATACCCGGAAGATCACAGCGGGGCTTGATCTGGACGACTGATGTGCTTTGGCGATTTGAGCCCTTTGCTATTTATTATATTTCTTTTTGCTTTTTATACCAAGAATGTTGTCCTGTTCAGACAATTTATTTTTGCAATTAATAAAGTTTTCACTCTATTCGGAATTTTACTCGAGGCGGGACGTCTCCCGGCTTACACTAAGTAATCTTTTATGGGGGCAATTTGGCCCAAGCGTAAATACGCTTTTTAAGCAAAGGGCGAGGTACAGGACTTCGGCTTAACCTCTTTGCCCCAGCTCGAAAATCGAAAAGCAAAATTTACAACTCTGGGTTCGGCTTATATCCGTCCGAACTGGAACTTATGAAACAATTCAAAAGAATCCTCTGATTTTGGCTTATCTCTTGTCAAGGAGTTATCGAGACAATTCTAAAAGAATTCTCTCGGCTCGATGTATCTCGCATTGGAGACTTATTATCGAAACAATTTAAAAAGAATTCTCTGGGTTTGATTTATCTCGCGCTGGAGAGTAGGTCGATCATCTGGCCAAGATTTCGATCAGTTCGGTTCTGAACTAGGTGGATGTAGTTCGGAGGCATAACCGCGTCATTAAATACGGACGCGGTTTTACGATGCAATTTAATTGGTGGAAGAGTCTAGGGATGCAGCGCGTATCTTCCCACGATCTGATTGGTGCGAGATTTATGGAACGCAGCATCTACCTCCCTTTTTTCCCCCTATAAATAGGTGAAAAGGAATTTTGCTGAGCATCTCTCATCCAAACTTCAGAAAGATTAATTGCAAAACATGCCTATCACAACTTGGTCTGCGTGGTTGAGGCGAGCTCGAGAGCTGACTGCCGCTAGTGTCAGCGGATTCGAACCAGAAGCGTCGAATATCGCCCTCCCCTTAGAAGAGATGGCTCCGCCTCCATCGCATGAACTTGTTGCGGAAATTGAGGAGGACCCATTGCAAAGAGAGATCCGCATCTACCAAGCTCGCTGTCAATGGATGAGTTCGTATATCAAGGCCTTTCGTCTGAAATACGATCTCGTCTTCGAGCTCTGCCGTCTAGAAGGAACCATCTTGGTTCTTGATGAGCTCATTGCCAATGGCTTCTACCTGGCGAACTGGCGCATGACCCAACTGCTTGCTGATCGTGACCGATGTGAGGGGCAGGTCGCCAGAACCTTGTTACCCGACCTGCCGAAGAGCGATTACGAACCTCTAGGCGAATCGGTAAATCTGCATATTGCAGAAGTCCCGATCTATAGGAGTCGCATAGAGAGGCTGCAGCGTTACATCCTTCACCTGGAGACCACGGATCACCATATCCGGGATAGCCATATTGTGGAAGGTTCATGCGCGTTCCTCGAAGAAATGGTGGCCAGGGGTACCAGAGTGCCGGCGGGTCGGCTAGAAGAACTAAGGCAGGAGCATCAGGGCTGGCGGAACTAAAGAAGACTTGTAGTAGGATCGGCGTGCTGCGTTCCTCCGAAGTGTTCCTTTTCTTCCTTCTTTTTTTTTGTCGCTATCTGTCTTTATATTGGTGTGTTGCCAAAGTAGGAAACTTCTTGTATGCGGCGAAATGCGAAACAGACTTCTTAAATGAAAACTTCTCTTGGAATAAAAGGACATCTTATTATTTGCCCAGCTGTGCCCCTAAAATCTTATTAAAGAGATCAAGGGCTGCCTACGTACCCAAAATTGGGATCAAGCCAGTCGTAGTTCATAGTACAGACGCTCTTTTTTAAAAAAAAAGCCAAGATCTATCGAACGACCTAGTAGTAATATCATTTAAGATGAGCTGCATTCCATGAGTTTTTGATCTGCTTGCCTTCCATGGTCAACAGCTCGTAGACTCTAGGGTGAATTACTTTGGAGATGAGATACGGACCTTCTCAACGAGCGCCAAGCTTTCCAGCGTTGATCTCCTTTGTTTTCTCGTACACCTCGCGCAGTACCAGGTCGCCCTCTCGTTGAATCGTCGTTGGCGGACAGCTTTGTTGTAGTACTTGGACACGGCGTTTTGGTAGTTCTAGATTCGGACGAGAGCTTGCTCGCGCAGTTCCTCGGCGAAGTCAATGTTGTCGAGCATCATGTTGTCGTTAAGCTCGGAATCATTGACCAACATAGCATGGCGAAGTGTTGGTACTCCGGCTTCGGCTGGAGCCAGTGCTTCGATGCCGTAGGGTAATGAGAACGGAGATTGTCCCGTAGCTTGCCGTGGGGTGGTCCGATATGACCATAGCACGCCGTCAAGCTGATCTGCCCAAGCTCCTTTTTTGACCCCAAGACGCTTCTTCAATCCGTCTATTATAGTCTTGTTGGTTGCCTCCGCTTGACCATTTCCCTGAGGATATCGGGGGGTCGAGGTGCTTAAGCGTATTCCCCATTTGCCTAGAAAATGTCTGGTGATGAGGGAAGTGAACTGCGTTCCGTTTTCAGTGACGATCTCATAAGGGAGCCCATGGCGGCAGATGATGTTCTTCCAGATGAAGTTGGTGACGTCCAGTGATTGTATCTTATGAAACGATTCGGCCTCTACCCACTTGGTAAAATAATCGGTCAGGACGAGAAGGAACTTTTTTGATCTCGACGGGGGTAATGGGCCCACGAGATCCATTTCCCAACGCATGAAGGGATATGGCGCGGTTACGGTATTTAGCAGTTCGGTGGGTACGTGCTTCATCTGCCCGTGGCGTTGGCATGCCTCACACTTCGCCGAAAATGCCTCGCAGTCGGCAACCATAGTAGGCCAATAATGACCGTCTTTCTTTATCTTCAATGTGAGTGCACGCCCTCCGGAGAGGTTGCCGCCGTCACCTTCGTGTACCTCCATCATTATTCGTTCTGCCTCTTCTTGGTCGACACAGGTGAGAAGGGCTCCGGACGAACAGCGTCGAAAAAGGCTACCCCTCATCATGGTGTAGTGCGCACATCGAGCTTTCAATCAACGAGCTTGCCAGCGATCCTCTGGGATCTTGCCGTCCTCGATGTACATCTTTATTTCGAGCTGCCAATCGTCTGGGGGTTGTGTTTCTTCCGCGGGTTCCTGGACAGGTGGATCGACTTCCATTGGTTCTGCGGCGTCGCGGATGGTGCACGCCAAATCGGTGATCTATGCTAGGGGTTTCGATACATTCGATTGGGACCATTCGTCACAAATTTGGGTCAGAACAATTTGCCAGGGCGGCGAGAGCATCCGCCGATGCGTTTTCGCTCCTCGGGACTTTGATCAGTTTAAATAAGGCGAACTGCTCTGAGAGAGTTCGGAGTAATTGGCGATATGCCTCCATGCGCTCGTTCTTAGCACTGTATTCCCCACTGAATTGGCTAACCACTAGCTGGGAGTCGCAAAAAACTTGGATGCTGGTCACCCCCAGACCTTGCGCTAACCGTAGTCCGGCCAGGACGGCTTCGTATTCGGTCTCATTGTTCGATGCTTTGAAGCCGAGTTTCAATGCTTGCTCGAGGACCTCGCCCGTCGGAGATCGGAGTATGATCCCGACGCCGGATCCCTAGTTGGAAGAGGAGCCGTCAGCGAACAACGTCCAAGGTTCCTCCTTATGAATGGCTTCTTCAAGTTCGAGAGATAGCTCGGTGATAAAATCCGCTAGGACTTGCGATTTAAAACTCAGGCGAGAACGATATTCAATGTCGTACTCGCTTAGTTCAATTGCCCACTTTGCAATTCGCCCAGACTGAAGGGGGCTGTGAAGAACCGTCTAGAGCGGCTGGTCGGTGAACACGATAATGTAATGTGACTGGAAGTAAGGTTGTAGCTTTCGAGCGGCAACGATCAAGGCAAGGGCGAGTTTTTCCAAGGTTGGGTAACGCGTCTCCGCGTCGTTGAGAGCTTTGCTTGTGTAAGAAGTTGGGCGCTGATCGCCGCGATCATCCCGGACTAGCACCCCGCTTACTGCCGAGCTGGAAACGGAGATGTAGAGGTACAGCGTCTAGGCCTGGGCAAATAAACTGAACCCGAGGAACCGACCCGACCCCGACCTGCAAAAACCTGACCCGACCCCGACCCGCTTTTGTAAAAATCACCATTCAGTTTTTGTTTCCAGATACCCACAGGTATCGGGTATTACCCGAACCAAACCCGAGGAACCGACGATATCTGTTTGAACCCGAGAACACAAAATCATTCATACACCTTATCCCTTATGAATCGGCGATGATTTGATTTCATAAAACCGTTTGCCTTATTCTCCCTCTCCGAATCCTTGTGAATCTTCCTTAAAAATCATAATTGATTTTATAAACCAAAACCCATCCCCAAAACCTAAGTCCGCCGTTAGCTTCATTGTTGGGTACTTGGATTCTCCGATCATAGGGAGCTAGAAATCGATCAGGCAAGCTTAATTGTAAGCTTCATTCTCTTTTTTTTCTTTAATTATTGATTTGTTTATGTCTGAAACTATGTTGATTACTTGATACTATTTTTGTGCTTGGTCTTTTTTGGTCGAATTTGTTTATGTGTCTCTGATTTATAGCTCTATGAGGTCGTTTTATGGAGTTTATATGTATGGTTGCAGGATAAGAGCTTCACGTTTATCATCAAGACTCCACCTGCTTCGGTTTTGTTGCTTAAGGCTGCAGGTATTCTTTTGTCGAAGCACATAACCATTTGGTCGAATTTTTATATGTTTGATTCACATTGAATTTGATTTTTTGGGTCGAATTCTCTTCTTTGTTTTGTTCATAGCTGTTAATTTAGAATTTTAGATACATAACTTAATTGTTTGCTTTTTCAAATGCTATGTAAATGAGTAGTATCTTCATCAAAACTTGGTTTTCAAGTGTTGTATGTGGTAATCTCATCATCCCTCTTTATCTTCTTTCTTGTATATGTTAGCTCTAAGTTTGATTCTTTATTAGTTTACTCATTTGCTTTGCATAGATTGGTTCCATATGTTTTTTTTTTGTCTTTGTTGATGCCATGTGAGCTCCAGCTCTGTTCTTGTTCGTAGGTCAGATTCAATTCTTTGATGGTTATTTATATTCTTTGAGCATAATTGTTGAGAATTGAAGTCGGGTTTTGTACCCGTTGCTCAAAAGTTTCGAGCTTTGTAGATTGGCTATAGGGACTTGAGGCAGCTTCGTTCAAATCCCAACATAAGGAATACTTAGATTGTGGTACCCAATTAAGATCTTCTATGCTTAGTTTGGTTGCAAATATTTGAACTTTACTTTCTTTTCTGCCATGTGAGCTCCAACTCTGGTCTTGGTCGTGGCCTAGCTTTCTTTTTTTTGTTCAAGTAGTTTTTTAGATTCTTTGAGTATAATTGTTCTGAACTGAAGTGTTGTTGGTTGTTCCTTTGTTGTTATTCCTTTCAGATTCTTTCAGATTCTCGGTTGTTCCTTTGTTGTTGCTATCGGTTCTGAACTGAAGTGAACTGAACTGAAGTGTTTTTCAGATTCTTTTCTCGGTTGTTCCTTTGTTGTTGCTATCGGTTGCAGGTTCTGAACTGAACTGAACTGAACTGAACTGAAATGAACTGAAGTGTTTTTCAGATTCTTTCAGATTATTTTTCTCGGTTGTTCCTTAATTGTTGCTATCGGTTGCAGGTTCTGAACTGAACTGAAGTGTTTTTCAGATTCTTTCAGATTCTCGGTTGTTCCTTTGTTGTTGCTATCGGTTGCAGGTTTTGTTAGTTATGATTTGTGAACTTATATTCTAAGAAACTACAACAAATATATGATTTTTAGTTTTATATTTCTTAGCTTTACTGTATATTGTTTTGATTTTTACTTCTTTAAGATATATATCTTTAAAGACCGAATGTATATTGAGTGAATGTAATGTTGAGTGATGTTGTTGCAGAGCTGTTATCATACATGTTTTAATTCGATTATCTTTGAAATGTTGTAGATGGATTCTTCGAACAACCACGATGCCAATGATGTGAACACACAAGGACAAGGAGAAGGACAAGGAGATAGGTGTAAGATGCCTCCGCCAAGTGATAAAAGTAAAGGGAAGAGGAAAGAAGCTCCACGAGGTGTTGATGATGGTGGTAAACCTAAGAAGGTACCTGTTCAATGGTCTGAAGTCTGGAACCATTTCACGAGACAAGAGAAGAATCTGAATCTGGGTGATTGTCACTATTGCAAGAAGTCCCTTGTATGTCCAACGAAACAAGGGACTTCAAACTTGAAGAAGCATTTGGATACATGTAAACCGTACAAGGCATGGAAAGGGCGTCAGACACAAGCTGTTATTAGTGATGATGGAAAGCTGCAAGATGGAAGACTAACAGAGAGTGTCTTCCGAGAGGCTTCAAATGAAATGCTTGTTTTGGCAGAATTGCCACTTGCGTTTATTGAGTGTATGGCATGGAGACACTTCTGCAACAAGTGTAATTTATTCAAACCTCATTCAAGAAGAACAGCTAGTAGAGATATAATTCAGATGTATCTGGCCAGGAAAGTATCTTTGAAGGCTTGGCTATCTTCTCAGCAGCATAGAGTCTCTCTTACTACTGACATATGGACTGCTAAAGTTACACGAGCTAGTTACATGGTGATAACTGTGCATTTTGTGGATGCATAATGGTGCTTAAGGAAGTTGATTCTTGGATTTAAGTATATCACGGATCACAAGAGCAACACAATATCAAAGGTTTTACTTGAATGTCTTGCTGATTGGGGCATAGAGAAGTTATTCACCATCACAGTCGACAATGCAACTGCCAACAGTAATGGATTGAAGAATTTTGTTGAAGAGTTTAAGTTATTGAGGCATGATTCTTTAGTGTTAGATGGGACTTACTTGCACATGAGGTGTTGTGCTCATATCATCAACTTGATTGTTAGGGATGGTTTGTCTGAAGTGGGTGATAATGTGGCAGCTGTTCGTAATGGAGTGCAGTATGTTCGGTCTTCAGGTCCAAGATGTGACTCATTTGAGCAAAAGGTTGTTTCAGGGAAGATGACTAGGGGGAGTTTGCCAATGGATATGAAGACAAGGTGGAATTCTACATACTTGATGTTGACAAGAGCCATGAAGTTTAGGTTGGCTTTCCAGAAGATGGAGGATGAAGACAAGTTATATAATGACTACTTCCTGGAACTTGTCGATGGGGTGAAACGGAAAGGACCACCTTCTTACACGGATTGGAGGGCAATAGAGAGGTTAGTGAAGTTTCTTGGCTTGTTCTACACTGCTACTTTGGTTGTCTCAGCTTCGACTAAGACTTGTTCATACAAGTGTTATGGTGAAATTGTCACTATAGAGAAGAATCTCACGACTTTGAGCAATAGTTATGATAGTGAACTAAGCAAAATGGCGATTGAAATGAGAGAGAAGTTTACTAAGTATTGGGAAGGGATCAAGAATATTAACAAGATGTTGATTGTTGCTAGTGTGTTCGACCCTAGACAGAAAATGCAGTTTGCTAAGATGTGCTTTGACAAACTCTATGGAAAAGATAGTCAAGAAGCTAAGGGTATGAGCACATCTGTTCTTGATGTCATGAAGGATATGTTCAAGGAATATAGTGTCAACTACAAAGGATCAAGCACACAATCATCTCAATCGATTCCATCTTCTTCTGGTGCTACACAAGATCGGTTTATATTTGAATCAGTCTCAAGTGACTTTGCAGAAGAAATCTCAGAGTTTGAAAGGATGGACAATGCTTACACTGAAATGGTTAAGGAAAATGGACTTGATGATGAAACAAAGGATGAGTTGGATATTTATCTCAAGGATGCTATAGAGACTCCTAAAACCCTTCCTGGAATAGAATGGGATGTTTTGTCTTGGTGGAGACTCAATAGTCAGAAGTTCCCTGTTTTATCTGAAATTGCAAAGGATGTTTTTGCAATGCAAGTGTCCTCTGTCGCCTCTGAAAGTGCTTTCAGCACTAGTGGTCGAATCATTGAGCCTCATAGGAGTTGTTTAACTCATTACATGGTGGAGGTGTTGATGTGCACTGAGCAATGGATAAAACAAGATATGAAGATTAATGAAAAAGATTGCCTTGCAAACTCACAGATCCTTGCTGATATTGAACTATTTGATAGTCTTCAGAAAGGTAAGTATCCGATTATATTGAACTATTAAGTCTATTTTTTTCNCTATGGAAAAGATAGTCAAGAAGCTAAGGGTATGAGCACATCTGTTCTTAATGTCATGAAGGATATGTTCAAGGAATATAGTGCCAACTACAAAGGATCAAGCACACAATCATCTCAATCGATTCCATCTTCCTCTGGTGCTACACAAGATCAGTTTATATTTGAATCAGTCTCAAGTGACTTTGCAGAAGAAATCTCAGAGTTTGAAAGGATGGACAATGCTTACACTGAAATGGTTAAGGAAAATGGACTTGATGATGAAACAAATGATGAGTTGGATATTTATCTCAAGGATGTTATAGAGACTCCTAAAACCCTTCCTGGAATAGAATGGGATGTTTTGTCTTGGTGGAGACTCAATAGTCAGAAGTTCCCTGTTTTATCTGAAATTGCAAAGGATGTTTTTGCAATGCAAGTGTCCTCTGTCGCCTCTGAAAGTGCTTTCAGCACTAGTGGTCGAATCATTGAGCCTCATAGGAGCTGTTTAACTCATTACATGGTGGAGGTGTTGATGTGCACTGAGCAATGGATGAAACAAGATATGAAGATTAATGAAAAAGATTGCCTTGCAAACTCACAGATCCTTGCTGATATTGAACTATTTGATAGTCTTCAGAAAGGTAAGTAATCCGATTATATTGAACTATTAAGTCTGTTTTTTTTTTCCAGTTGTAACGGTTTACTAACATTTGTTTTTGTTTGTTTTCAGAGTTTGAAAATGAAAACAACTAGAACTCAGAGACTCATGAGGAGACATTATACTTGGCGGTAAGTTCAGCTCTTACATATTTTTGTTCTTTCAAGTGAGGTTTAGTTTTTAAAATGTTTGGTTTGATGTAATAGGTCAGGATCTATGGATAATGTGTTAAAGGCTGACATGCTGGGATGATTATTCTTTCTTTTTTTCTTTCATTTGCGAGACATGCTTTTCTTTGTTGGGAAGTTTAAGTTTCGTTTGCTTTGTTGGGATGTTTAAGATTTTAAGACATGTTATGCAGTTTCGTTTGCTTTGTTGGGATGTTTAAGTTTCATTTGCAAGACATGATATTTCTTTCTTTGTTAAGATTTCATGTTATGCAGTTTCATTTGTTTTTCGGGTTATTCGGATTTTATGGGTACATTTCAGGTTTTTGTGGGTACTTTGGGATATTTTTGAGTAGGTACTATCCATAACCGAATATATTTTGGATATATTACAGGTTTCATAAAGTCAATACTCAAATAACCCGAACCCGAGAGGAACCGAAGCTGACCCCGACCCGAAATTATATGAACACCTGTGCGGATCCTATATTCGTAAACCCAAAAAACCCAAACCCAAATTACCCGAACCTGGCCCCGACCCGAACACCCAAATGCCCAGTCTCTCCTTCTTCGGGCTTGACGAGTACCGGCTGAAGGCAGCTTCACAGGCGTCATCCCAATGAAAATCTTTATTGCCCCAAAGGAGCTGGTAGAATGGGAGACACTTGTCCGTCGATCGGGCGATGAACCGGTTCAGCGCGGCTATTCGACCTGTTAAGCGTTGTACTTCTCGTTTGTTGGTTGGCGATGGGAGTCCCAGCACTGCTTCAATCTACTCTGGGTTTGCTTCGATTCCGCGCTCCATGACGATATATCCCAAGAATTTGCCCGAGGTCACCCCAAACGTGCACTTGGTGGGATTTAACTTCATCTGGAATCGATCTAGGCTGTCGAAGCATTCGGCGAGGTGCTAGATATGATGTTCTGCTATAAGGGATTTGACTAACATATCGTCAATGTAGACTTCCATCATTTTCCCTAAGAGGTCGGCGAACATCGTGTTGACCACGCATTGGTAAGTCGCCCCCGCGTT
The DNA here is from genome assembly GCF_000633955.1 of Camelina sativa. Lineage (NCBI taxonomy): Eukaryota > Viridiplantae > Streptophyta > Magnoliopsida > Brassicales > Brassicaceae > Camelina > Camelina sativa. Next base: position 28,706,499 of record NC_025699.1, read on the forward strand.
TTTCAGGCCGAATGGCATCACCTTGTAGCAATAGGTCCCTCTATCCGTGATGAACGCGGTTTTTTCGCGATCGGCCGGGCTCATTGCGATCTGGTTGTAGCCGGAGAACACGTCCATGAACGAGAGGAGTTGGTTACCTGCTGTGGCTTCTACGAGTCGGTCGATGTGAGGTAGCGGGAAACAGTCTTTGGGGCATGCCTTATTGAGGTCGGTGAAATCGACGCATACTCACCATTTGCCGTTCTTTTTCTTGACCACCACCGGATTTGCCAGCCAGTCGGGGTATTGCACTTCCATTATTTGTTCGGCTTTCAGGAGTCGCTCGACTTTGTCTTGTATCGCCTTTGCTCGATCGATGCCGAGACGCCGACGTTTCTGCCGAACTGGTTTGAAAGTGATGTAGTCACTTTCAGTATCAATTATTATCAATCCACAATTTGCATTAACCAACACACCAAGAATACACAAAGATGCTTAATCTATTCTTAATCAAGGAAAAGTTCTTTTATCACAATCTTAGCTAACAAAATGACTCAGACAAATGAAAACAAGACAATGCAAACTCAAGGCAATAGAACACAACTAGCAACAATACTGAAAATCAAGAATTAACAAGAGAACCTTGGGCAAGGTAATTGACTTGGGAGATAGCTAATCAATCCTAGATGTCTAAGTAACAATCAAGAACAATCCTATGGCTAGAACACTTATGCAAATCAATTCATTTCCATGATAGAGATCCTATGCTAATCAAGTGATAATCAACAATTTCCAAAGGATCACAAGAAAAACATGCATTAAGAACAAGTTCATATACCACTAAGCACCCTACTCATCAATTTCCATTGGCTAGGAATGCAAAGCTCTTGAAAAGATTGGTTCAGGAATTTCATCAAACACCTTGTGGCCATGGAAATCCTAAAGTCTAGATTTAAGCTTGATCAAGGCTATCTAGCATTATTATCACTAATCAAGATAGGAAATGCATAAATAAAGCCCTAGACATCAAAGATCAACCATCTATCTCCCTAATCTCCCAAGCCCAAAGTTCTTAAAAGATCTACTCACTAATCATCATGATCACACAAAGGGAAGAGTTTTATCTTTGTGAAATCATAACAAAAGCTTGTAGATTAAGATATTTGAAAGACAAACTGATATTAAAACTGGAAAATCCACCAAAGATTCAACAAAACCAAGTATGGAAAATCTTAAGAACCCTAGGTGGCTACTTAACAAAAGCTAATACAAGAGATAATAGATAAGATAAGAGATAAGAGATCTGAGATAAGTCTCCACAATTAGGGTTGGAGTATTTATAGGAAAACATATACTAAACCGGAACAAACCGGATTAAAATTAAACAATTCAGAGAAAACCGGAACAAACCGGGTTTTGGTCTCAAAATGGCACACGATCGACCACTTGATCGACCATTTGGTCGATTGGTCCTCCTTCGTGATCGACCATTTGGTCGATCGGTTGGTCGATCGGCTGAAGTCCCGAAGTCTCGCACCTTGAAGTCTGAAGTCTCGCATGTGTCTCGATCGACCATTTGGTCGATTGCTCGATCGATCGTTCTGGTCTTCGAAGTCTCGGCTCGCGTCACGATCGACCATTTGGTCGATTGTTATGGTCGATCGTTTTGTCCTGTGCCATGTCCGAAGGATCTGATAGAGTTTTGATCGACCAAATGGTCGATCGGTTGCTCGATTGCTTGAAGTCCGCGAATCTGACAATGTGTTGATCGACCAAATGGTCGATTGGCTGGTCGATTGTTTGGCCTTCTTGCCTTCATTTCCATTTCCTTGCAAATCCTTGACTTATTTGGCTCCAAAGCACACTTTCCTTGCATATCTCCATTCCAATACCTGAAATACCAACTTGATGCACAATGCAGCCTAAACAACCTAAATGCTCATGAATATGCACAAAACAATGAGGAAATAAGCTTTAAAAACTCATAAAAACACAAGATATCAACTCCCCCAAACTTATACTTTGCTAGTCCTTTAGCAAAAACCAAGTGAAAAACAAGGGAGAGAGGATTAAAGATGGGACTCAGAGCCACAAGGCATGAGACAAAGGATTCAAACCAAAGTCCTAAGATGTAATTCAATGGTGCTAAAATTTATCAAAGTCCTTACAAATATTTTTCTATGCTTAAAACAATGCATCACTCTAGTTCATCTTCTATCTATTGGCAAAGACTTGCAATCCTATTGAACATCTCTTTCACATCCATTAAAGTGTTTGGTGTGATCTTGCAAATAGAAAATAAATCAAGCTCAATTGGTTTAAGGGAAAGGCTGTTTATAAAGTGGTTGGATAATGGTGTTTTTGGGTGGTTAACTCTCAAACAAAGAGGAATGCTAGACAGTCATGAAATCTATCTAAGACCAAGAATAATTTGGGCATACAAAGCTTAGCTCTTGATGTTCTACCCACCTAAAAGCTTTTCTACCCCTTATTCTCATCTTTCTTATCTTCCTTTAAAACCCAAAACTCAACCTTATTCAACTTAACCCTTTTTTCTTCTTTACTTATGGTCTTATTCCTTTATTTTTATTGAATCTCTAAGGCTATTCTTGCTTTAAACACTAGCTCTTTTTCTTTCTTATTCAATTTTTTACTATACTCCCAATCTTGTTTGATTTTTATTTACTCTTTTTATTTTGATTCTAGGAGACTATAACAATACTTTCTATCCTTTTTCTTTGAGACTTAGAGCTTATAATTAACTCAACCTTAGAGATTTTTCTTTTCTTTTGACCAAGTAAACCTTTATTCCCCTTCTTATTCTCTCTTGTTCCCAAACTTGAACCCAAATCATCATTCTAACCATCTATTTCTTTCAAAACCAGTCCTATTAGCTAGCTACAAAGATTCCAAGCCTAGCTAAAACAAGAGACAGTTCTTTGTCATTCTCAATACTCTCAAGATTTCACAACCTATAGCATTATCAAGAAGAGGCCTCACTCAACAAATCAATACAAGGCTTGAAAGAAAAGGCTGGGGTTCAAAGGTGTGGCAAGAGATTGGGTTAAACGAAATAGAGTGGCAAAAAGAGATAGTTAACCCAAATGAAAGTTCCATGAGCAAGCATTCATAGTCCATATGCAAGATGATTTTAAGATCAAATTAAAGTCCAAATAATATAGAGATGTAACAATTATCAAGCAAGCTTTACACTAGATGAAAATGCTTTCAAGTGACACAATGCTTTTAAGCCTAGATTCTTCATTTTTTCCCAAAGATTAAACAAGCACCAATGAACTATAAATGAGGGCTTTGGGTTCAATCCTAAAACTCAACCTTTACAAGGAAATTTCATTATTATCCCAAATGCAAATGAAAATGCATACTAAATGCTTCTAGACTCAATCATAAACACAAGAATGAATATGCAAAGCTACATGCATTTGTTTTTGGTTTTTTAAAATTTTCAAAAAAAATTTTGATTTTTCTCAAAACATAGCTATTAACAATGCATCACACAAAACATGAAAATCAAAACAGAACACAATGTTAGATGGCTAGTCTCTCCCCCAAACTTAATTCACACAGTCCCTGTGTGAGAAAAGTCCAAGAGAAAGACTAATAAATAAAGAAAACAAGACTCAAATGATATATACAATGGGAAGTGAGGACCATACCTTGGCCCTAGTTGTGAACTTTAGGGAATGGAGTGATAGGAGGAGCTTTAGTGCTCCCTTGAGATCTTGTTGAATTGGTGGAAGGAGATTGGAGGTTGAAAGTAATGTCACTTGAGAGAAGTTCATGAAGCTTATCCTTGTCATAATGATAGTTGGGAGCTAGCTTGGCTTTGACACTTGCAAAGGGTGAAGAAGAACCTTTGTGCTTCACTTTGTACTCTATTGCTCCATCAACAAGCCCCAAGGGATGCAAACACAAAGTCATAGGAGAAGAAACAATGGTGGGAAGGTGGTTTTGTTTCTTCTTCCTCTTCTTCTTGTCAACAACTTTATGTGCTTGACCCAAATCCCCTTCTCTTGAATCTCATTTGAGGTCATCAAATAAAGAGTCTAAACACTCACCATCCAAAATGTCATCATCAAGCGTTGTAGTCTCTTTAATCCCCACTTTATCAACTTGGAGCTCTTGATGTTGATCATTCAAGTCTCTATGCTCTTCCTTAGTTGCCACTTCTTCACTAGTGATTGTTCCACAAAACATTGTAGAGGAAGGCTTGATAGGATATGATAGGTTGGGGTTCACATGAATAAGAGTTACTCTCTTATTTGGGAAATCAATGCTTGCACCCACAGTGTTGAGAAATGGAATTCCTAGTATGAGAGGGAGCTTGTTGGTTTCTTTCATCTTAACTACCATGAAGTCTGTTGGAATTGTGCAATCACCAACCTTGAGTGGATAGTTCTCAATCAAACCAAGTGGAGATTTTGAGGAGGCATCTCCAAATGTGATGGAAGAAGAGGGTTGCTTTATATCTTTGATCCCAAGACTCTTTACCATCTCAAGTGACATCACATTAACACTTGCTCCTGAATCACACAAGGCATCATCAAGTTGTAAAGCACCAAGTGAGCAAGGTATAGTGAATCTGCCTGGATCTTCAAGCTTGGAAAGTGTTTTTGGACTTGGTTGTTCTTCACTTGGTGAATCAAAAATTCCCATGATCTCTTCCACCTTCTCTCTGTTTGCTAGAATAGCTTTGATGAACCCTATATGGCTAGGAACTTGAGACAAGCTATCCACATGAGGCAAAGGTGCTCCAACTCTATTCATATTAGCTTTGAAACTTGAGAGAACTTTCTTTTTGGCCTTTGTAAGAACCCTTTGGGGAAATAGAATTGGAGGACTATAAAGAGGAAGAGCAACACTTGGTTCATCTTTTTTTTTAACCTTCTTGGCAACTATCTCCTTACCCCTTGATCCCTTCTCAGATTTTTCAACTTTAGCAACCACCAAACTCTCAGCAGCAGAACCATATAGGAGAGAAGAGATCTCTTCAATAGACCTTTCATTCTCATCAGCATGGCTATCCATTTTTGATTTTTCGAAACTCATACTACTAACCCTGTTCACTTCTTCCTTGAAGATGGCATTGCAAAACGCCTTTGGGTTTTGTTCTGATTTTCCCGGTAGATAACCCATTTGTTTTGTTGAAGAGGAAGAAGCTTGTCCCTGGACCTGTGTTTGCAACCTTTCAAACTTATCATTTAACTCACCATAGACATTGTCAACCTTGTTGTGTATGGCTTTCATTTGTGTAGCAAGTTCAATGGCTCCTCTTCCTTGTCCTTCTAGGAGTTGTCTAAGTAGAGCATTTGTGTCATCTACTTGACCTTGAGGATGTGGTGCAGTCAATTGTTGTTGAGGTTGGGAATAGCTTTGAGGCTTGGCTTGGTAGTTTCCTTGAGGTTGAGGCTGATAGTTGGGATGGGAAGGGAAACCAGGTGGTTTTTTGGGTGGATAAGACTGATCTTGTGGGTTCTCCACATTGGTGCTGCGGTAAGAGAGGTTAGGGTGGTTGCGGTAATTAGGATTGAACTTGTTATAGCCTTGGCCACCAACATAATTGACCTCTTCTTGTCTCTCAACACAAGCTGCCATACCTTCTTGATAAAGTTCACATTCATTGACAAAGTGGACTGGCTTTTGAGTGGCAAGAAGCATCTTATCCATCTTTTCATTCAATGCTTTGATCTCCTTGCGGTGATGCTCATTCATATCAGAATGATCTCTTGTAGTTCGATCATAATCCTCCCCATAGTTACCATCACTTTGAGCAAGATTCTCCACCAAAGTCATACCAACATCAACATCTTGGCCAAGGAAGTTTCCATTACTTGCTGTGTCAAGCAACATTCTTATCTTTGGTAGCACCCCTCTATACAATGTGCTAAGAAGAGACTCCTTGGAGAAACCATGATGAGGACATTGCATAGTATAGCCCTTGAATCTCTCCCATGCTTCACAAAAACTCTCATTTCCCTTTTGTGCAAAGCTTGATATCTCATTTCTCAACCTTGCTGTTCTTGTAGTTGAGAAGAACTTGGAGAGGAAGGCTCTCTTGCATTGATCCCACGAAGTAATGGATCCCACTGGTAGGTTCTTCTCCCATGTCCTAGCTCTATCTCCAAGAGAAAACGGAAAGAGGCGGAGTTTGAATGCATCGTCCGAGATACCATTGATTTTAACTGTCCCACACCTCATGTCAAACTGATCCAAGTGGTCAAGAGGGTCTTCCATAGGCAGACCATGGAACTTTGAGCTTTGCACCATGTTGATAAGACTAGACTTGATTTCGTAGTTGTTGTTCTCAACAGCGGGTGCTCTGATTCCTTGGCGGTTCCCATGAATGTTCGGCTGATCAAGGCTCCAATGACTCGAGGTTGTCTTGGAGGATGGATAGGAGCTTGGTTTTGGTTGGGCTGCTCATTTCCATTATGAGCAGCGGCTGGAGGAGGGTTGTTCTCCATGGCTTGGCGGGCTAAACGGCGGTTCTCTCGTTCAAGTAAGTGAATGTCGTCCACAGGCTGAAACAAGTTGGCTAGGCCGTGGCTTCTCAAGTTCATACAACCTGAAAATCAAAGACAACCCACCAATCCAATCCAAGTAACAAACAGTGCAAAGTAAATGAATAGTCTCAAGCAAAGTTGAAATCCTAATGGTCAATTCAAATGCAAACGGGCAACGGCGCCAAATTGATGTAGTATCTTTTAGTATCAATTATTTATCAATCCACAATTTGCAATCAACCAACACACCAAGAATACACAAATATGCTTAATCTATTCTTAACAAGGAAAAGTTCTTTTGTCATTACTTAACTATCAAAATGACTCAAATAAAGCAAACACTAGTAAAACATGTTCATATAGCTACAGGTTCTTGCTACAGAAAGAGTAGTAGTAAATTATAACCACAGATAATTACAAATTAGTGACAAAGTATTAATTAATATAATTTGTAGCTAATTAGTTACTAAGTGTAACTATATAGTAACAAATAACAACATATATAATTTGTAGAAAAATGCTACATACGTAGTGACATTAAATATTGTAACACTATGATACACAACACTAAATGTAGCAAGTTTGTAGGATTTTCCTCTTGAAACATTTTTTTTTCTTTAAGCATTAGTGACCTAAATTTTTTTCTTACCCCAAATTAAAATTAGAAGAGTAGCGAAGAATTGGAAGAGGTGGATCTGGATGAGATGATGGTCTGGAACTCCTATGCAAAAATTCGTTCAACAACGGAGTGGAAGAGGCGGATCTGGATGAACACGACGGTCCGTCCTACTGCAATCCCGCCGGTCTCCATCGTTCTTCGTCACGTGCCAAAGTTCTCTCCATCGCTCGGGGCCGTGTCTCGTGCTCCGTCATCGTAACACCAGACATAGACGTAATCTTCTTCTTCTTCTCTCTGGTTTTCAATTAATTAAAAAATATGGGTTTCGTAAAGTCTTGATCTTTCATTTGTAAATTTTCTTTGATGGGTTACATGGAGGAGCAGTCACATCAATTGCAGAGAGATTATCGATTAGGTTAATTTACTTAAGCCATATCTTTCTCTTTCTTTCTTCTTCTTCTCCGACTTGAGTATATCGGCGATGGAGACGAGAACCCGGCGATTGCAGTGGCCAATCGTGAAAGAGATCGAGAGCTTTTGACTCCCGTCGCTGATTTCGGCTACAAAGACGATGGTTTTTCTTCAAGCCTTCTTCGTCTACGCATCAATCCAGCCACAAGGTGAAGTTTTTCTTTTCACCTGATCTATATGAAGTATTGTTATATGTTTTCTCATCTCAAGTTTCATGTGAAATTAAAAGTAGAACCGGATTGATATTAAGCTCTTAGTTCCTTTGAAGATTAGGATACCAAACCAATCGATTCTAGAAAACAGCTTGAGAAGGGGTATATTGACCTCGAAGCTAAGGTAAATGGCTTTTAAAAAAAAGAGACATCTAGACAACTTTTCTGAGTTTGCATAATAAAACAGAACATTCCTAAGCTTGATTCCAACTGCAGAGCCAAAAGCCATTCTATTCACAGACATAAGGTATCTCCAGGTAAAGTTACAAAATGCATGCCTGTTCGCTTTTAGAAGTTGAAGTTGAGATTATAAATGCACTTTTATTATGAGTAACACTTATTTACTCTGTCCTTGTTTGGTGTTCGGATCCAGGAAAGACGATAAAAGAGTGAAAGAACTATTTGAGGCATTGGACAAATAGGCATTGTGGATGATAGACTCCTGGTAAGGAATCTGCTCCCAAGAACACACTCGCACGGCTTTGAAGGAGATGGATCAGATAGATGAAGATCAAGAGACCGAAGATGCAATGGATCAACGAAATGGAAGGTGAAAGGGTGGTTTATGCAGCGGATTGAAGATGATGAAAGGGGGGGGAAATGATGCAGCGGGTAGAAAGGTGGATTGAAGTGAACTTCCAAGAGAGATGAAAATCTCTTAGACTTCAGGCTCGAGTTCAACTTAGATATGACTCACTAAGAAGAAAACAAGTTGAGAAGATATTACACACTTCTCAGATCAAACAAGTAAAAGAAAGGTTTTTGATTAAAATGTTTGATGAGAAATAAAAGAGAGATACATGGTCTTTAAATAGGAGAAGGGGAACGAAGGAGAAGAGTCTAGAAGGAGAAGAGGTCGAGCTCATGCAAGAGTCCACACTCATGCAAGCTCATGCACAAAGTCTTGGAAATTACAAAGCAATAAATGCAAAGAGATAGAAAGAAAATGGGCCAAGGCCTTTGTGGGGAACCTTGGACCACGAATTGGGCTGGCAAAGGGGCTTGAAAATGTTACTTAGGCCTCATTAAAAACCTTGTCAAGAAAACCCAATGGGACAAAACTTGACCAAGGGAAAAAGAGCACCAAAGCAACATTTTACCCTTTACCGAGCACCTTGAGCTGTGAGCAACGTCCGAGTGGTTTGAGTCACGTCTTCTAGCTTCTTGTCCAGCTCCTTGAGTAGTCCAGTGATGGCTTGGTTGAACCTCTTGGACCGTGACCTTGTTATAGGACCCGTCGGAACGGTTAATGCTTCCTCCGCTGCTTCCGCTAGTACAAGCTGTTCCTCTGGTGCTTCCTCTGGTTCAAGCTGGTCCTCC
>NC_025699.1:28715683-28716425 GCF_000633955.1 Camelina sativa
TTCTCGAATATGTCCTTTGTCCATCAGCTTGTTCACTTGTCTTTCAACCTCCTTGCTTTCGGTTGGGTTGGTGCGATAAGCTGGTCGGTTTGGTAAAGCGGCTCCCAGCACAAAGTCGATTTGATGCTCGATCCCTCGGATTGGTGGCAGACCAATGGGATTATCCTCCGGAAATACATCACTATATTCTTGCAAAACCAACTCAACTTTACTCGGTAGCACCGGTTCGGGGTTAGTAGAACAAGCAAGAGTTTCTTTATAAACAAATAGCAAACTATTGTGACTTACCTTGCTCTTACCCTTGTTATCGGTTGGTTCAGTTTGTTTGGCGGTTCGCTGTTTCATGCTAAGCTGATCAAGATAGACCTCATGCGGCGTCATGGGAATGAGAGTCGTCTTGCGGCCATTGTGTTCAAAGGTGTGTCGGTTGGAGAAGCCATCATGGTGAACTTGTCGGTCTGATTGCCATGGACGTCCAAGAAGAATGTGGCTAGCGTCCATCGGAAGTATGTCACACATGATTTCGTCCTGATACTTACCAATTGAAAGCGGCACCTTGACTTGCTCCTTGAAGCGCATATGGTTTTGGATGTTTGAGAACTTCTAAGCCAAGCTTTTCCACCATAGTCCTTCTTGCAACATTAGTACAACTACCACCATCGATAATCAAACTACATACCTTGTCTTTGACAACACATCGCGTGTGGAACAAGTTTTCTCTTTGCGCTTGCTCCTCTGACTT
>NC_025699.1:28716955-28731696 GCF_000633955.1 Camelina sativa
CTTTGACGCTGATTTGCTTCCGGGTTGGGTTGATTCAAGTGTAGAGCGCCAAGTCTTGCATCAAGCATGGTTGACATAGCTGCGGTGACTGACTTAAGGATCTTCCTTTCAAGACTGGATGTAGATGACTCTTCCTCTTCCGACGTAACCATGGTACCTGCAAAGAAAAACAAAGATTCACAAGTAAATAGTTCCAAAAACACGTAAATGAAAACAGATCTGGGAAAATTATGAAAACGAATCCAAAAATTCTCAAATCAATTTTCAAGAATACTAGACTCGTTCTTGGTTCTAAAACAGTTGAATTTATAATTTTTGGACGAGTAAAACATTTTATAAAACTCTCGCAAGATGAACAACATATCTGAAAATAAGAGAAAGTGACGATTGGAATTCAAAACCTGATTGCAGAGCGGTTGCTCTGATACCACATGATAGACTCCTGGTAAGGAATCTGCTCCCAAGAACACACTCGCAAGGCTTTGAAGGAGATGGATCGGACTGATGAAGATCAAGAGACCGAAGATGCAATGGATCAACGAAATGGAAGGTGAAAGGGTGGTTTATGCAGCGGATTGAAGATGATGAAAGGGGGGGGAAATGATGCAGCGGGTAGAAAGGTGGATTGAAGTGAACTTCCAAGAGAGATGAAAATCTCTTAGACTTCAGGCTCGAGTTCAACTTAGATATGACTCACTAAGAAGAAAACAAGTTGAGAAGATATTACACACTTCTCAGATCAAACAAGTAAAAGAAAGGTTTTTGATTAAAATGTTTGATGAGAAATAAAAGAGAGATACATGGTCTTTAAATAGGAGAAGGGGAACGAAGGAGAAGAGTCTAGAAGGAGAAGAGGTCGAGCTCATGCAAGAGTCCACACTCATGCAAGCTCATGCACAAAGTCTTGGAAATTACAAAGCAATAAATGCAAAGAGATAGAAAGAAAATGGGCCAAGGCCTTTGTGGGGAACCTTGGACCACGAATTGGGCTGGCAAAAGGGCTTGAAAATGTTACTTAGGCCTCATTAAAAACCTTGTCAAGAAAACCCAATGGGACAAAACTTGACCAAGGGAAAAAGAGCACCAAAGCAACATTTTACCCTTTACCGAGCACCTTGAGCTGTGAGCAACGTCCGAGTGGTTTGAGTCACGTCTTCTAGCTTCTTGTCCAGCTCCTTGAGTAGTCCAGTGATGGCTTGGTTGAACCTCTTGGACCGTGACCTTGTTATAGGACCCGCCGGAACGGTTAATGCTTTCTCCGCTGCTTCCGCTGGTACAAGCTGTTCCTCCGGTGCTTCCTCTGGTTCAAGCTGGTCCTCCGGTGCTTCCTCATGTTCGAGCTGCTCCTTAGGTCCGTGTGGTTTTGTTGAGCCGTCCATGGTCTCATCAGTGGATATGTCAGAACAGTTAATCTCGGGTATAATTAATCTCAAGTTAATATTAAATTTTGTTATGTTGTTGGTGTAGGAGCTGATGCAGGAAGAGGAGAGTATATCTTATTTACTACTATCTAACAAAAATGTGTCCGAGTTCCAGAGTATACCATAAAAGGATATTGTAAGTTAATTTTCTTTCTTCTTTTTGAATTTCTAATATGAAATATGATCAAGTGTAGATAATTTTACGGCCACCCAATAAGTTTTGTATATACTCTTTCCTGGCAACATTTTTTTGGTTTTTCTTCGCCGGAGATTAGAATTACTTATATATTTATTTTATTTTTCATTCTTGTTCCTATGTGATAACTATGTTTTTTTAAGTAGAGGATTACCATCAATGCATGATGACTGTTATTCATGCTCTGCCTTGAAATATTTTCCTAGACAAAAGAAAATTATGAGTGCAATTGTTCTTGTGCATGTTATATTGGTTCAAAATTTGAATGGGATGTGCATTCACTCTGTCAGTACGTTCAATATGGATATAAGTGCATTTGTTGCCTCACACAAAACAATGTGTTTATTGCTTCTTATTGAACGCACTAAGAAAAAAGTGTTTGAAACTTTTTTCTTAGATAGAATTCTCAAGTCATGACCATTTTCCTCTTTCTCTCTCTCAGATCACTGGCAGCTCCAACTCGATGAATTCACAGGCTTGTGTACTTCAGCTCAAAGGTATACACAAAACCACACAAATCTTTAACAAATCTGTTTGGTGTTGTTCTTTGTTATTGAATTCGATTTGTTTTGGATTTGTTCAGATCTTTGTAAGCATCCTGTAGATCCTAATTTGATTCTCCGAAAAAAATTATATATTTTTTCGAAAGGGTTTCTCCAGGCCCGGCCCGGAGCTAAAGCTGGTAAAGCTAGGGCTTTAGGCAGCAGATACTTATAATTTAATTTAGGAGCATCATATCATTAATGACTCGTGTGGTACAGTGGTATAAACATCCATATACCTTTAGAAGTTGAGGGGTTCGATTCTACCCGGTGCATTTTTTATAAAAATATTTTGTTTTCTTTGTTTAGCAATGGAAAAAAAAATTCTTTGCTTCAGGCAGCAATATAACTTGCGCCGGCCCTGGGTTTCTCTGAATCTGTCTAAGTAGTAGTTTTGATGATGTATAAGGATTTACTTCATGTGTGTCATTTATCCTCTTTAACTATTCTCTGTAACTATTCTCTGTAACTATTATTGTATTATGTTCTAACGCTGGTACTTTTGGTCATTTTGCTTTTGTGCGGTTTAGGTCTTGAGATAAGCAGAGGAAAGATGCGTTGAAAATTTGGTTAGTGAATATCTTCCTTTACTTTACCACAAAATCACCTTAGTATTGTATTAATGAGTTGAAAGTATTGTATTATTTTTGATCAACTTCACATTCTTGTGGATTTTATCTCAGTTTGTCAAGTGGAATCCAAGAAGATAACAACATACAAAGACATAAAACTCTCTTTTCCATTGAGGTAAACAATGCTTAACCTTGAAGGAGCTTCTTCAACAAAGGTTTATCACAGTGCATGTTGGTGTTATTCTTGTATAATCTAAAACCTTAGGTTATGAAGATTAGATATTTCATTAAATGTAATATATGTTATGTATGTTTTGTGTAATGGATATTTTTAATGATTTATGCAATAAAAATAGTTACATATAAATAAATTTTGCAAAACAGGATTTTAATATGCAAATTATATACAAATTCAATTTAATACAGCAAAAAAAAATTATGTGAATACTATGACAAATTAAAGACGTCGCAATTAGTATCAAAGTAATGACGATTATCCTTGTTGCTTTTTATCAGTCATTTATCCACAACAACCTTGTTACCTTTAGTAGATATTATCTATTAATATGTTTGAAACTGTTTATAACAAAACCTTGTAAATAATTGTAACATGTAGTAGCAATTAGCTTTATTATTTTTTGTATCAGATTTGTAGCAACTTGCTACGAATTGCTAGAATGGGGAACATTGCGACGACCAAATAGTTACAAATTTTATTGGTGTCAAATATGTAGCAAATTGTTTTTTCCTACGGATTTGTTGTTATTCATACAAATTTATTCGTAACTATACAAATTTTTTTTACTAGTGAAACAAGAAAATGCAAACTCAAGGCAAACAAACACAAATAGCAATAATACTGAAAATCAAGAATTAACTAGAGAACCTTAGGCAAGGTAATTGACTTGGGAGATAGCTAATCAATCCTAGATGTCTAAGTAACAATCAAGAACAATCCTATGGCTAGAACACTAATGCAAATCAATTCATTTCCATGATAGAGATCCTATGCTAGTCAAATGATAATCAACAATTTCCAAAGGTAATCACAAGACAAGCATGCATTAAGAACAAGTTCAAATACCACTAAGCACCCTAATCATCAATTTCCATTGGCTAGGAATGCAAAGCTCTTAAAAAGTTTGGTTCAGGAATTTCATCAAACACCTTATGGGCATGGAAATCCTAAAGTCTAGATTTAAGCTTGATCAAGGCTATCTAGCAATATTATCACTAATCAAGATAGGAAATGCATAAAATAAACCCTAGACATCAAAAATCAATCATCTATCTCCCAAATCTACCAAGCCCAAAGTTCTAAAAAGATCTACTCACTAATCATCATGCTCACACAAAGGAAAGAGGTTTGTCTTTGTGAAATCATAATAAAAGCTTGTAGATTAAGAGATTTGAAAGACAAATTACTATTAAAACTATAAATCCACACAAAGATTCAACAAAACCAAGTATGGAAATGCTTAAGAACCCTAGGTGGCTACTTAACAAAAACTAATACAAGAGATAAATGATAAGATAAGAGATAAGAGATAAGAGATAAGTCTCCACAATTAGGGTTGGAGTATTTATAGGAAAACATAAACTAAACCGGAACAAACCGGATTAAAATTAAACAATTCAGAGAAAACCGGAACAAATCGGGTTTTGGTCTCAAAATGGCACACGATCGACCACTTAATCGACCATTTGGTCGATTGGTCTTCCTTCGTGATCGACCATTTGGTCGATCGGTTGGTCGATCGGCTGAAGTCCCGAAGTCTCGCACCTTGAAGTCTGAAGTCTCGCATGCGTCTCGATCGACCATTTGGTCGATTGCTCGATCGATCGTTCTGGTCTCCAAAGTCTCTGCTCGCGTCACGATCGACCATTTGGTCGATCGCATTGGTCGATCGTTTTGTCTTGTGTCATGTCCGAAGGATCCGATAGAGTTTTGATCGACCAAATGGTCGATCGGTTGCGCGATTGTTTGGCCTACTTGCCTTCATTTCCATTTCCTTGCAAATCCTTGACTTATTTGGCTCCAAAGCACACTTTCTTTGCATATCTCCATTCCAATACCTTAAATACCAACTTGGTGCACAATGCAGCCTAAACAACCTAAATGCTCATGAATATGCACAAAACAATGAAGAATTAAGCTTTAAAAACTCATAAAAACACAAGATATCAGAAAGTGGGGTCGACATTTAGCTTATGACAGGTAACTGATGGATCAATACCGACCATATCTTTAGTGGACCAGGCGAACGTCGAGGATCGCGATTTCAGAAACGCTACCAGTTCGGTTTTGATTCTTTCATCGAGTTTGGCCCCAATTCTGACTGTTCGAGAGGGGTCTACTCCGTCGATGTTGACTTGTATGATTCGGAATCCTGTGGCCTTTAGCCGATCTCGCTCTGGCTTATGAGGATCACCAAAGTGATCCTTGCCCTGTAATTGCTATGCGTCGTCCTTCCGCCTTTGCTTTTTCTCGAGAACGGAGCAGGTCCTGGCCATCTTTTGATCGCCGTATAGCGTATAAATTCCTGCAACAGTCGGAAACTTAACGCAAAGATGATAGGTAGAAGGGACCGCCCGCATCGAGTAGATCCAAGGTGATCCTAAGATGGCGTTGTAGATTGGTGGGGCGTCTATGACTACGAACTTGGTTTTATGCGTTACACCACCAGACTGGACTTGCAGCTTCACGTTGCCCATCGATGTTTTGGCTACACCATCGTCTCTAGTCAGTGTTCTGGCTCCTGGTTTGATTTGCTCCGGTGTGACACCCATCTTTTCCAACGTCTGTAAGAACAGGACGTTAACCGTGCTGCCGGTATCTACTAAGACTCGTTCTACGTCGAACTCGCCCATCAAGACTTCCACGACTATGGGGTCGTTATGAGGGTGGTGGATCCCCTTGGCGTCCTCTGTCGTGAATATGATGGGATCAGTGCTTAGTGTCTCCTCTTCGGAGATCGCCTGAACACTACAAATCTGGTGCGCTCGCTTTTTCAGGGCTTGGACATAATCCGTGCATTCATCGGTCTGACCGATAATCATAGAGATACGACCCCGAGGTGCCGCTTGTTCATTCTGCTGTCCTTTTTGATGTTTGGACGGAGTTGGAAGGACCTCCGCTGGCGCTGGATTCGGCTTCTCGACGAGGGGTGGTTGTTGCGGATCACTTGGTGCGTTACTTGATTGGTTGGCGCCCTTCTGGCCTCGACCAGGATTGAATCGTCCGAACCTTCCTCCTCGACCTTTACCTCCGCGACCGCTGCGAGAAGCTTTAGGTTGATGGACAGCTTTGATTTCGCCAGACAGGTACTTCTCGAATAAGTGATTAGACAAGTGCTTACACTCAGCTGTTGAATGGCCGCCGAACATATGGAAATCGCAGTAGAGTTCCTCTTGTGTGTTGGGAGAGGCGGCACTCTGTCCTTCATCCTTGGATATTACGTTGATCACTTCGCGCTTGGGATCTCTCGGATCGTGATGCTTCCGGGGCTCCTGATAGGTTTCTCGATTTTTTTCTTTTGCCACGGCTGGGCGAGGAGGAGGGAGCTTGGTGGCCCGTTTCTCCTCGTCTTCTTTGACGTAAGCGACGCGAGACCCCCAATGAAGGGCTTCGTCCAGGTCCTTGGCTTCTCAGATATTGAGGTCCACATGCAGTCTGGAGCCGAGAATGAGTCCTTTCGTGAAGGCGGCAATTGCGACGTCTTCAGCAATTGTTACGGTGGCGTACTTTTCCTTGAATCGGGTGAGGTACTGCCGCAGGGGTTCGCCGGGCTCTTGGACTATCTCCCATAGTCCGGCACTGGAAATGTTGCGTTCTATGAAGACCCGGTAATTTCGTAGGAAGACCGTCGACAGCTGGGTGAAACTGTCGATTGTCTCTGCAGGGAGCCGGGAAAACCATGTTAGTGCGTTTCCTATAAAACTGTCGACGAACAGTTGACACTGACCGGCATCCTTCTGCTCCTCGGTGAATCTGGCCTTGGAGACGGTAGCCATGAACGAGGTCAAGTGCTGCATTGGATCCTTCGTCCCATCGTAGGTTAGAAGTCTTATCTTCACATTTGGAACGTATGTTTCCAAGACGCGCTTGGTGAATGGAGTTTGCTGTGTGGCCTCANGGACATAATCCGTGCATTCATCGGTCTGACCGATAATCATAGAGATACGACCCCGAGGTGCCGCTTGTTCATTCTGCTGTCCTTTTTGATGTTTGGACGGAGTTGGAAGGACCTCCGCTGGCGCTGGATTCGGCTTCTCGACGAGGGGTGGTTGTTGCGGATCACTTGGTGCGTTACTTGATTGGTTGGCGCCCTTCTGGCCTCGACCAGGATTGAATCGTCCGAACCTTCCTCCTCGACCTTTACCTCCGCGACCGCTGCGAGAAGCTTTAGGTTGATGGACAGCTTTGATTTCGCCAGACAGGTACTTCTCGAATAAGTGATTAGACAAGTGCTTACACTCAGCTGTTGAATGGCCGCCGAACATATGGAAATCGCAGTAGAGTTCCTCTTGTGTGTTGGGAGAGGCGGCACTCTGTCCTTCATCCTTGGATATTACGTTGATCACTTCGCGCTTGGGATCTCTCGGATCGTGATGCTTCCGGGGCTCCTGATAGGTTTCTCGATTTTTTTCTTTTGCCACGGCTGGGCGAGGAGGAGGGAGCTTGGTGGCCCGTTTCTCCTCGTCTTCTTTGACGTAAGCGACGCGAGACCCCCAATGAAGGGCTTCGTCCAGGTCCTTGGCTTCTCAGATATTGAGGTCCACATGCAGTCTGGAGCCGAGAATGAGTCCTTTCGTGAAGGCGGCAATTGCGACGTCTTCAGCAATTGTTACGGTGGCGTACTTTTCCTTGAATCGGGTGAGGTACTGCCGCAGGGGTTCGCCGGGCTCTTGGACTATCTCCCATAGTCCGGCACTGGAAATGTTGCGTTCTATGAAGACCCGGTAATTTCGTAGGAAGACCGTCGACAGCTGGGTGAAACTGTCGATTGTCTCTGCAGGGAGCCGGGAAAACCATGTTAGTGCGTTTCCTATAAAACTGTCGACGAACAGTTGACACTGACCGGCATCCTTCTGCTCCTCGGTGAATCTGGCCTTGGAGACGGTAGCCATGAACGAGGTCAAGTGCTGCATTGGATCCTTCGTCCCATCGTAGGTTAGAAGTCTTATCTTCACATTTGGAACGTATGTTTCCAAGACGCGCTTGGTGAATGGAGTTTGCTGTGTGGCCTCAAACATTCTATCGATCTCAGGTGCCGAGCTTACAGCTCGGTGGAGGAGGGATCCCATAGCCTTGATCTTGAGGTAGATTTCCTCCAGCTCGGGACAGGAAGGAGTGACCGGATCTCCTTGAGAGGGCTGCCCGACATGGGGTTGTGCTCTCGAGGCGAGTACCGATGGTGCGCGCTGGCTTGGAAACCGGAAAGCCGAAGATGGCTGGTCGCTAAACAGGCGGCGGTTTAGAGGATCACTCCTCTGAACCTCCTGTGATGGTGCCTCGCTCTGTTGAAGTGGCAGGGGCGCGCTGCGCTCTATCGTGTCCAACCGTTGATTTGTTGCGGAGATCGCCTGAAAGAGATCCTTGGAGATTGTTCCGAACATGTGACGGAGGTCGTCCATGGAGACAAGCTGGGAAGGTTGGGCGATTTGCGCGGACGAAGTTTGTCTATCGACAGATCCGTCAACGGGTGGAACTTCGTCAGGTTCCTGGGTCCCGAGGTGGGGTATCTCAGCGTCCTCCACTCCGTCGGAGGGTGCCGCTGAATCATATGCTTGGTTGTCCGAAGTGCAGCGGATGCCCGTCCGGACGTAGACACGCGTGGTGGGCGCGCCGACAGGTGGATTCGCGGCGACATCCTGCGAGGTTGTGGCTCTAATGACTGGGTCATCTTGTTGCGGGGCGGTTGCGTTGGTGACACCGTTGTCGGAGGCCAGAGACATGGTATTGGCTCTTGCTTGTTTGTGAAGAAATCTAAAAGATAAGTGACTTTGAGAACTTAGGTCCCCTCCTTCTAGCGCCAATTGTAGAAACTGGTGTTTCACACAATGAAATTGTAGAAACTGGTGTTTCACACAATGAATTTGTTTAGAGGAGAAACAAATTCAATAACACTTTCTCTTTAAGAACTCGGATCAAAGTAAACAAGAAAAGAAGAATTGAAATCTCTTGGAAAACAAGTTAGGTTTTACTTAAGAACAAAGAGGAATTAGGGTTTTGTATTGATTGCTGGATGATCTTACAATGAGAGGATTGCCCTCTATTTATAGGTTTTCGAAGATCTATTGAATATATTCAGTTTCCTAATTATGGCCGAGCTGATTAGGCTAGTCCTTCTTTTCTTGCTAGGTCAGCCGCAGGGCGAGTTGAGACGTCGGTTTGTCACCTCGGCACTGGGCTTCTCGGTACTATTGGGCCTTCAGAAATGAAGTCCAAATTAAGGTCGAGCTCCTGGTTTAGATAACCGGTTCCTTTAATCGGGTTTAGATCGGTATGTTAGGGGTGCTAATTCCCGCACCAACATTTGCCAACGTATTTGTTTGTTGATGAACAGAAGCAATATTCCCCACAGATTACTAAGCGAATCACGTTTGTTTTCGAAGAACCGATCCGCCATTGTCGTCTCGCCTCCCTCCCTCCCTCCCTCTTTCGTTAAAAGCTCAGAATCGAAATTTTTTTTTTTGATCTTTTCAAGAAGATCGGTTTGAGACATCGTTTAGATCAAAAGACGATCTGTTCGGTTCAGTTCGGTTCGGTGAGTTGGTTACACGTTTTGGTCAACGTGTGCTTTTTTTTTTTTTTTTTTTTTGAAGAAAATAATAATGCGAGTCAGATCTACGCCTAACGTCAAAAGCGTAGTCCCCCAAGACGAGAGACGAGGATCTGTGGTGATCTGAAAAGCTCCTTTAACCATGGCGACTTTTGACGACGGAGACTTCCCACCTCAAACCCATTCTCCGTCCGAGCACGATGACTTTGGCTACGATAGTTTCTCCGAAGCTCAGCCACCTCCCCCGACTCAACATCAACATCAACATCAACATCCCTCCGGTGGATTCTCCTCTTCTTTTAATGGTGGTGATGGAGCTTATGGATCTGACAATCCTGCTTCCCCCAACGGCTACGGATTTGGTGCTTCCTCACCTAACCACGAGTTTTCCTCTCCGTTCGAGTCTGACGCTAACGGCAACGGCGGCGACGCGATCTTCTCTTCCGATGGTCCGGTTCTTCCAGATCCGAATGAGATGAGGGAGGAGGGTTTTCAACGCCGTGAGTGGCGCCGGTTAGTGTTCTATCTGATTCATTCTATCTCTCTTATACGGAAATTACACGTCTAGATAGAGATCTCTCTCAAGCTTCTTGTGACTACTATGCTGGATTACGACTAGATCTTATTGTCTTCTTAGTTAGATAGATTTATTGGATTCGATTTATGCCATCTTCCAATATCCATAATAATTTCAAGAATGGTATTATCATTGTTTCCTCTCATTTGGGAGAGCGACTAGTTAGTTACTGATAAGTAATGTGTGTTTTGAAGAGTAGTAGCTAAGTGAATATTTGAAGTAGATCACGGTTGGTTTGCTCGATCGGAGTTCTATTGCAATCCCTCTGTCTTCTTATTTGGACAAAGAAAAGAACCTGTGTTTTTTTACCTATGATCTTCATCTGTGATGTCTCAATTCTGTGTATCAGATTAGACTTGAACTACCTTGTTTTCTTTTTGTTCATCATATACGAAGGAATCTCTGTGACCTGAACTGGAATCTAATCTCGGATAGAATCCGATTAGTATGCGTTGTGGCTATCATCTTCTTTTTCTTCTGTAATGTGTCAATTTTGATATCAGATTCTTACCTGTATGAAAGAATGGAACCACCATGCTTTTTTTTTTGTTTTACCTGTATGAAAGAATCTCTGTCATCTGATTTCGAATAAGAAACAACCCGAAATAGTATATGTTTCCATAGCTTTCATCTTCTTCAGTGGTGTCTCAATTCTGTATCAGATTAGACTGGAAAGTGGAACCACCATGCTTTTCTTCTCTTGTTCAACATTGTATATGAAGCTGATATTTTGGCACGCATTTGTTGCAGTCTAAACGCCATTCACCTTGAGGAGAAGGAAAAGAAAGAGAAGGAGATGCGGAACCAGATCATAACTGAAGCAGAAGATTTCAAGAAAGCCTTCTATGAGAAAAGAGACAAGACTATTGAGACCAACAAGACTGATAACCGCGAAAAGGAAAAAGTAAGCAGTGATAAGAGAATTCCCAGTTCCCAGTTGCAGCCATTTAAGACTCTTTAGGTGTATTGGAAACTTGTATGATTTTTGTCTCTCTTACAGCTATACTGGGCTAACCAAGAGAAGTTCCACAAAGATGTTGACAAGCATTACTGGAAAGCTATTGCAGAGCTAATCCCGCGTGAGGTTCCCAACATCGAGAAGAAGAGAGGGAAAAAGGATCCGGACAAGAAACCATCAGTGAATGTTATCCAAGGTCCTAAACCTGGGAAACCAACTGATCTTGGTAGAATGAGGCAGATATTCTTGAAGCTCAAGACAAATCCCCCACCCCACATGATGCCACCTCCTCCTCCAGCCAAAGATGCCAAAGATGCCAAAGATGCAAAAGATGGGAAGGATGCAAAAGGAGGGAAAGACGCCAAGGACCTAAAAGATGGGAAACCTGTGGATCCAAAGGCCACAGAGGAAAAACCTGCTTCACCTGCCAAAGACGCAAGTGTTGAAACAGCTAAACCTGAGGTTGCTGCCTCAGGAGAGGGAGAGAAACCTGTGGCTGAGGCTGAGGGAGCCAAGGCGGAGTGAAAAAGGTCTTTAGTATTACTGTTGTGGGGATTATTTGATATTGAAGTCACAATAGCTGCGGGCGAAATAAGAAGGGGTAAGTTATGTGCACATAGACGCTCTATTGGGGGCTATCTGTGGGCACACCATTTCCTCTTCTGGAGAGAGAATTTTAGTCCTTTTGTTTTGGTTATTATTATTTTTTTTTACCATTATATTTGTTCTGCAAAATTTGGTTTTTTTGTCTTGGATGATGTTCACTTTAAAATCATTTTGGTTCCACGTATTTCATTTGTAAGACTTCAAGAACTAAAGTTTGTTGGATGAATCATGAATCATTGGATTGTATGAAGAATGTGGGCATAATGTGGTTGAGATGGTCGTGGCATGTGAACCATCTTAACATTATTTACGTAGTGACTTGATAATGGGGCACGTGGTTGTCAGGTCCAGTTGTTTCGTCTCTTTCCAGGCACGGACACCATGTATGTATAATGTATGTAGGAACGAGCATGTTAGAAAGTGAATGAGAACTGAACACACTTAAATTTGAGATACAATTATGTTGAAAGAGTTTCCAAGTGGCGTTGTCGTTAGAGAAAGTGGGGCAGACAGAAGAGTTGGATGAAAAAAGTAATGAGATTGCATATTACATTATTACAGTTTTTTTTTTACCGAGTAAATTCTTATATAGTAATGTCCCACAAACAAAATTATAGATGACACACACATCCCTATATGGACAAGGAAAACAAGAAAAGGGACAACATAGAAAGTTAGTAGTCACACATACATTGCAAGCTCTTCTTCCCCTAACTTTGGAGATGGCTACAGTTGATCTCTGGTATTACTTACTGTTTGCTCTCTCTCTCTTCACTCATTGTCCTCTTTGTGTTACTCTCTCCCACAACAACAAAAAATTAAATAATGAGGAGAGGCTA
Organism: Camelina sativa; assembly: GCF_000633955.1. Lineage (NCBI taxonomy): Eukaryota > Viridiplantae > Streptophyta > Magnoliopsida > Brassicales > Brassicaceae > Camelina > Camelina sativa. Next base: position 28,729,452 of record NC_025699.1, read on the forward strand.
ATTAGAGAACAGGGGAGAAGTTGAGCCGGGAGGTGTAAGTAGCTTTGGGAACCCAGTTACTGGGGATGACGTCGGTGGCGGAGAGTGTCTTGTTGTTGGACAAAGTGGTGAGCTTGACGGAGAATGGTCCCTCGAGTGGTCCTGCCACGATGCACCAGTTTGCTCCCCATATGTGCTTCATCGCTATCCACTCCTTAGACCCGGCCTTGATAATTCAACATATACGAATCTAAGTAAAATTATAGAACAATGTGACATTTTAAGGCAATGGTGGAGGGAGATCAAATAACGAACGAGAAAATATATATTACTTGACGAATGTGCATAGAGCCAATGTCTCCTTCACCATCTTCATACTCAATTAGAAGAGATAGCCAATAATCAGTTGATCCTGCGTTCACATGGAATGCTATGTTCTTCCCTCTGTATTTGCATGCCGTTCTGTTTTTTTTTACAAAACAAATTACAAGTGTAAGTGTTTTGTGTCAGAGATCCATAGATGTGTGTTGTGTAGTCAATGGTCAAACTACGGGACCATCGAAAAAAACAGAACGCCGTTAAAGTTTATTTGTTTTGTTTACTCCTCCCATTCCCAATGTAAGAAAAAACCAAAACATGTACACATTTAATTTGTTGGTTAGCATTTGGAACTTGGGAAGTCAAATAAAATAATAAGTTGGTTATTTAGAGCGCGAAAAGGTACCGGCGGTAGAGGATGTTTAATAGACCACGGTTGCGGATGACGCCGTTATGGCCGGGAATAGCCATATGGCCAAAGGCTGCACCACTGAGGTCGAAGTGAGTGTGTTTTGCTTTAGCAGATGGTCCTGACGGTGACTGGTCGGTAACAATAATGGTGACCGCTCTCTTAGAGCAAATGGTCTTGTCGAGACACCTGACCTTGTAACATGCACCACAGCCTTCGCCGCTCTTGAACAGAATCGGACTCACCGCTCCAACTCTAGCCTTGAAGGGCTTCACATCCACTAGCGACCCGTAACCACAAGCTCCTCCTGCGCGGTTTCATTAATTTACAAGCCCTTAACATTAATTATTAATTGCTGATTGAGTTCGCAGTAAATTTTGATTTGTTACATCAAAACCCAATCACCAAAAAGAAAATTATGTAAAGAGATGTATAATTACCGCTGCTGCCGTCGCCCTCGGGACTTCCGTACCAGGTGGCGGTAGCGGGAAGCCAATGAGAGGCTGGCACGTGTTGACTGGAATGAGCCAATGGCGGAACAGAGGCAGAGCCGCCTCTTAAAAGGTGGAGGAAGACGTATAGTACTGTCGGTAAGATGACCGGAAGGAGCTGCATTTTGACCGACCGGGGTGAGAGACTAACCCAAAAAAAAAAAAAAAGTTGGGAGAGAGTGTGGAGGAATCGTTGGTTACTTGGTTAATATAGAGAAGAAGGATGGTTTAAGAAGTCTGCAAAAATGAAAAAGTCTTTGGCATCAAATAAAAAAATGACGATGATGTCCTTGAGCCATTTTACTGAGGGGAGATGCGGACCTACACTGACCAGTTAGGGCCTTGATAATTGATATATATAGCACGATCCCGTAGGGTAAAGGTTGTTTCTGCAATTATTATAAGATTCTAGCTCTCTCGTTTCCCTTCTTTTAAAGCCAATCTTGGTTGGTTGGGACAAGATTCTTCCGTCACTCTTACACTTCTACTAGTTCTTTCTCTCTTTTGTATGGCTATGTAAAACTATATATGACACATTGACAGTGGTATCTTTGTTTAGTATTATTGTTGTCGGTTGTTTCTTTGGGTTTAATTGATGACACAAAACAGTAACATTAGTTTTTAGTTTTTACTGTATGTTTGTGGTATAGCTAAATTTTTGTCGATTTCGTAATTGGTAACTATAGAGGTAACATTCGAATCAAAGTCTATGTATTTGTTTCAATGTGAACTGATCACATAGCAAGTTTGATTAATATATATAGTAGAATATAATAGATTGTTTGAAGATATGAAGAGGATATATCACTTAATGATTTAGATGTAGATATAAAAAATTAGTGGATTCTTTTGTTTTTTTTTTGGGCTATATGCATTGTATAGTAGAATTTTAGAAAGAAATTAAGGAACTACCATTTGCTATTTGACCAAATAGTATCCAAACTATATATTACATTTACCTTCATTTTTTCCGTGCTGTCCTTTTCTATTTTTGAGTTCAAAAATACAACAAATTTCTTCTTGTCCATTTTCATCCCTTATCTTTTTC
>NC_025699.1:28734942-28738363 GCF_000633955.1 Camelina sativa
TTCTTATATAGTAATGTCCCACAGACAAAATTATAGATGACACACATCCCTATGGACAAGGAAAACAAGAAAAGGGACAACATAGAAAGTTAGTAGTGACACATACATTGCAAGCTCTTCTTCCCCTAACTTTGGAGATGGCTACAGTTGATCTCTGGTATTACTTAATTACTGTTTGCTCTCTCTCTCTCTCTCTTCACTCATTGTCCTCTTTGTGCTACTCTCTCCCACAACAAAAATAAAATAAAATAATGAAGAGAGGCTAATTAGAGAACAGGGGAGAAGTTGAGCCGGGAGGTGTAAGTAGCTTTGGGAACCCAGTTACTGGGGATGACGTCGGTGGCGGAGAGTGTCTTGTTGTTGGACAAAGTGGTGAGCTTGACGGAGAATGGTCCCTCGAGTGGTCCTGCCACGATGCACCAGTTTGCTCCCCATATGTGCTTCATCGCTATCCACTCCTTAGACCCGGCCTTGATAATTCAACATATACGAATCTAAGTAAAATTATAGAGCAATGTGACATTTTAAGGCAATGGTGGAGGGAGATCAAATAATTAACGAGAAAATATATATTACTTGACGAATGTGCATAGAGCCAATGTCTCCTTCACCATCTTCATACTCAATTAGAAGAGATAGCCAATAATCAGTTGATCCTGCGTTCACATGGAACGCTATGTTCTTCCCTCTGTATTTGCATGCCGTTCTGTTTTTTTTTACAAAACAAATTACAAGTGTAAGTGTTTTGTGTCAGAGATCCATAGATGTGTGTTGTGTAGTCAATGGTCAAACTACGGGACCATCGAAAAAAACAGAACGCCGTTAAAGTTTATTTGTTTTGTTTACTCCTCCCATTCCCAATGTAAGAAAAAACCAAAACATGTANAGCCTTCGCCGCTATTGAACAGAATCGGACTCACCGCTCCAACTCTAGCCTTGAAGGGCTTCACGTCCACTAGCGACCCGTAACCACAAGCTCCTCCTGCGCGGTTTCATTAATTTACAAGCCCTTAACATTAGTTATTAATTGTTGATTGAGTTCGCAGTAAATTTTGATTTGTTACAGCAAAACCCAATCACCAAAAAGAAAATTATGTAAAGAGATGTATAATTACCGCTGCTGCCGTCGCCCTCGGGACTTCCGTACCAGGTGGCGGTAGCGGGAAGCCAATGAGAGGCTGGCACGTGTTGACTGGAATGAGCCAATGGCGGAACAGAGGCAGAGCCGCCTCTTAAAAGGTGGAGGAAGACGTATAGTACTGTCGGGAAGATGACCGGAAGGAGCTGCATTTTGACCGACCGGGGTGAGAGACTAACCCAAGAAAAAAAAAAGTGGGGAGGAGTGAGGGAGAGAGTGTGGAGAAATCGTTGGTTAGTTGGTTAAATATAGAGAAGAAGGATGATTTAAGAAGTCTGCAAAAACGGAAAAGTCTTTGGCATCAAATAGAAAAATGACGATGATGTCCTTGAAACATTTTACTGAGGGGAGATGCGGACCTACACTGACCAGTTAGGGCCTTGATATAGCACGATCCCGTAGGGTAAAGGTTGTTTGTGCTATTATTAGCTCTCTCTCATTTCCCTTTTTTTAAAGCCAATCTTGGTTGGTTGGGACAAGATTCTTCCGTTACTCTTACACTTCTACTAGTTCCTTCTCTCTTTTGTATGGCTATGTAAAACTATATATGACGCATTGACAATGGTATATTATTGTTATCGGTTGGTTCTTTGGGTTTAGTTGATGACATAAAACAGTAACATTAGGTTTTACTGTTTGTTTGTGGTATAGCTAAATTTTTGTCGTTTTTGTAATTGGTAACTATAGGAGGTAACATTCGAACCAATCAAAGTCTATGTATTTGTTTCAATGTGAACTGATCACATAACAAGTTTGATTAGTATATATAGTAGAATATCATAGATTGTTTGAAGATATGAGGAGGATATATATTTAGATGTAGATATAAAAAAAATGGTAGATTTTTTTTTTTTTGGTTATATGCAGTAGATAGTAGTACCATTTAAAATTAAGGAACTACCATTTGACCAAACAGTCAAAAATACTACAAATCTGTTCTTGTCCATCTTCATCCCTTATTTTTTTCCTTCTCTCTTTCTCACCACTGATTCAAAAACTCTAATTAAGCTTTTAACCACCGTCATCAAGACCAATACCCACCATCATTGCCTCTTTCTTCATTCTCCACCTTCTTTATATCCTCCGACATCGGGCCAAACCTCTTTGATACCATCAACGATAGTGTCATCATGTTTCTCTGCATATTTATGTGTTTGTTCTCCCTTCAACAGCCAAACATTTTCATCTTTATTTCACAGAATCTTAATTTTTCTTGGAATCTCCGTCAGTCATTTGTTTTCAAACACATTTTTTTGTATTACACATTATTTATTAAGATCACACTTAATTTTTTCGAAATACATATTTTTTTTTTGTCAAAAGCACAATACGTTTATGATTTTACTACGACATACTATTTTGTATTAAGTATTTTTACAGAATACAGTACGCTGCTACATCTTTTGTCTTTTGTTTGAAGACAGTTTTGATTTTTTTATATCACTAAAAAAAATATTAGTTTCTAAAATTTTCCGACTTAATACTATTTTCTTAATTCTTTTTGAGTCAAGTGCTAGTTACTAATATTATCATTCTTGTTTTCAGTCAATTCACATATATATATATATACATTTTACCAATTTATTTTGACGTCTCTAATAACTTAACTACAAAGTCTACAATATGTGTGTACTATTTTTCCAAAGAAAAAGAAGAAGATTAACAATAACACCCCATATTTTCATGCTTATGAAACATATCTCATATGGTGAATCATCTTCTAACAAAACTCTTTCTCTCCCAGGCGATAGAATCGAGGAACCCTTACCGCTTCTCTCTTCCGACGCCGGTGAAGTTTTACTTTGCCGGCGTCGGGACTTAATCCGGCTCCCTTCTCCCCGCTCTCGCTCTCTTTGTTTTGTTGTCTCTTTAGTTTTACTTAAGTTTTTATTCCCCTTTAATCCCTTTATAACCCCACCCACTCACCCACCTTCAACCACCAATCTGAATTCCAAAGAGACCAACTGCTGGCCGGAGCTTCCCAGCCCTTACCTGCTAAAGGACTCTTTCCCGGAGATGGTATTTGATGACCTAGCTATTGTCAGATCTGGAACTTCGATTCACCAAAAGGAGACCCCATACCAGGCTTCAGAGATGGCGGAAGTAGATCTTCTTGAACCATCGGTTGCGCCGTACCTGGTGGGGATGTCGACGGCGCACGATGGTCCTCCCACCCTGGAATCGAGTTCCTGTACCGGAGATCTAAAGCTCCTAGGGTTCCATTCTGTTACCTCAAGCTCCGCTTTAATCCTCCAACCACCATCCCTCTCCTCGCCGGAGATG
>NC_025699.1:28738843-28742070 GCF_000633955.1 Camelina sativa
CCACCCTGGAATCGAGTTCCTTTACCGGAGATCTAAAGCTCCTAGGGTTCCATTCTGTTACCTCAAGCTCCGCTTTAATCCTCCAACCACCATCCCTCTCCTCGCCGGAGATGACTGAGCCCATGAATCCGACATCCGCTCAACCTGGCCGCCGCTTGAACTGTCCGATACACCCGCTTGAGAAACTAGGTTTCCCACTGTTGGGCTCAACAACTCTCGGCCCGTTAAGGTTTTGGAGCCCATTATCAATAGATGTCGCAATCGTTCCTCCTCTACTTTTATCCAGGTTTGATCGGAATTCAAATCTTTTCCACCCTAGCCAATTAGTGTGTAGACCTATGGAACCATTTGTTCGAAGACTGCATTTGGAAAGTAGTTCACCATTGTTGCTAGTTTGGCTAAGGATTTCTTTAGGGAACCTGTTTTTAGATATACTCATTGATTCGGCTCTTGAAGACAAAAGCCTGAATGAACTCAGCATTATTATCCAGACCATATGGCGCTGTGATTACCGACGTATCTTCACGCTCCCTTCACCATCTCGACTGCTTACTATAAACTCTAAAATGCAATATTTTAACTTTGTGAAGTATCCTCCTAAAACTCTAAAGATCAGTGGCATTATGATCCCAACTCCAAGGAGTGGGAGTTACCACTACTTCTTCCTGAGTTGCACACAGAACCCAACTACCCTGTCCATCGCTCTTTTTACCCTCAACCAGAGCACTTGCAACCCTGCTCATACCTTTGCCAAGGTTCTCCTTCGGGTAGACATCCTCATTACGGTGAGGCTTCAAAACTTGGTTTCCTTAACGCTGCTTGGTCTTAGATCCAAGACAGTGGCCACCTTCTCTTCCACCGACTTGTTCTTGGAAGTTACATTGATATTGCTTGACCTCACAAGTTCCATAACCCTTGACAGGATTTGGTCCATAGCTCTCAAGACTACAATCTCGATGACCATATTTATCTATGTATCTTTGTTATTTTGGCTTTGGGAATGGCCTTTCTTTGTTGTTTCTTTAAACTATGGTTCTTAATTATCTTGTATGTGGTGTTCTATTTTAATGGAATGAAGCATATGATTGTTCAAAAAAAAAAAATGGAAACCTATCTCAACCCAACCCTTCACAAATATAATCTATAAGAGATTGATGAATGTCGTTATTAGGAGATCCAGGAATAATAATAATAATATTAAGTGTATCTGATCTTTTTCTTTTATATGATAAGATTGAAAATACGGAATCTTGATGGCCAATCTCTTGTCCACAACGCATATTTATCATTCCAGCACTCAATTGAAGATACTATTATTATTCTTTTTAACTGTTTCCAAGTTTCGTATTTTTTTAAAGTCAACGACCAACCCATAGGCCATAAACTCAGTGCTGCCATTATTTGTACTTGATTTTCTTACATACCGCACATGACTCCCCCACAGTCCTTACTTTTGATTATTCGACCTTATACTTTACTTATCTTTCTAAAAGCTTACAAGAATGATATAGTTCTCTTAGATACAAAATTCGAAAGGAAATTTTTTTAGCAGTGGATCAATTACAAACTCCAGCTTACAAAGTTTGAGTGTGACATAATAATATTAATTGGTGGTTTAAGCGTAGTCACAAAATTATTATTATTATTATCATTATAAATATGACTGATCATGTTTTGCCAGTCATTGCATGACCCATATAAAACTTTGCAGTTCTAGGGTGAGTTGCCGGTCGATAACTCACGTTTTTTGCCCTTATAAACCTAACAAATCCATGGTGCTACTGGTTAGGCTTTCTTAGGTCCTGACATGAGATCAGTTGAGTTCTTTACCTCCAAAATCGTCCTACAACTTAAATTGTTAATGTCCCTTGGGTCTCTAACTCTCTATGTTGTTCACGTCAAACCATGTACGTATGACATTACTTCAAGGTGAACTCCACTTTTGACTGAGGTTAGTGGTCAATCTCATTAAAGAGTTTATCATCAATTCACATCTTTCAATATATATCATGCATGAGTGTCCACAGGACTACATGTAGCATATATATTGCTATATGTATACAACTTAACTATATTTAAGCATCTACATTGGATATGAACGTACATCTAGAAAATGTGAATGTCCGACTTACACGGATAATATATAAGTTAATTTCTTAACAACCAGTATGAATACTGACTGGATACATGTATGCATACGCATGTGTGCATTATGAAAGTCTAGCTAGTGAAATATATTATTGACAAATTATAACTTCATTACAAACAAAAAAAAACCCCAAAACAAATGAGAATGCTTTAGTTAAAGTGGAAAAGTCAGAATCGAATTATTGAGAATGACAACAAGAAAAAGATGTTACGTAATTCACGAAATTACAAAGTCACATGAGCTGATGAGAGCATCAATAAAAACAGTTCATATGGAATCTTACAGTTCACATCACATTCTCAATTAATTACTTCCTTGACATAATTTACACAATAAGACTTTTATCCGATATCTTCCCATGTGCCCAGTACCACTGCTCATGGTCTTCAATTATTTTATTTGCTTTATTTAATCCCATTTTTGTTTAATTTTAAATCGAATATTATTATGTGAACAACACCTTCATACGAATCCATCCTTAATTAGTAACGATGATTAGTTATTCTATGGTTGGTTAATAAGTTAATAGTATAAGAGTTTTCAGATTTTTGATAATTAAATAAGGCAACCAAGAAGATTTGACTAAACCAGAACCTGATCATACCGACTAGCATGCAGGATTGAAATCTTGGTTAGACCAAACAACGCATCGTGATTGTCAAAATCAATTTTGAACTAGTTGCTATATATATATATATATATATATATAGAACCGGTAACAACAGGACCAAACCAACCAACCCATCATAATGATATATCATGGGTTTTGTGGTTTTTAACCATGATATAAGAAGTCTTTTAGAGTCTTTTGATTTGTTTTCTAAATTGTTTTTGAGTCTTTACAGGTTTTTAGCATGGAAGGAGCAAAATGGAACAATTTGGATGTTTTGGAGCATAAATCTTGAAGAATCAATTTGGTCTCGGATGAAAGCAGGAGCATCGACCGACACCAAGATAGGAGGCATCGATCGACACTCATCTCTGCCGACTCAAGACCCAAGTTTTGGAAAATTTACAAATCTGCCCCAAAGTTTTCCATATTTGCAACATAAGTCCCTGACGTGTTTTAGGACATATA
>NC_025699.1:28742380-28742735 GCF_000633955.1 Camelina sativa
TTTTCTAGATTGTTTTTGAGTCTTTACAGGTTTTTAGCATGGAAGGAGCAAAATGGAGCAATTTGGATGTTTTGGAGCATAAATCTTGAAGAATCAATTTGGTCTCGGATGAAAGCAGGAGCATCGACCGACACCAAGATAGGAGGCATCGATCGACACTCATCTCTGCCGACTCAAGACCCAAGTTTTGGAAAATTTACAAATCTGCCCCAAAGTTTTCCATATTTGCAACATAAGTCCCTGACGTGTTTTAGGACATATAAATAGTGTTTTTAGGTTTTCCAAACCCTTAGTTTTATTCTAGAGAATTTTATTTTTTTGCAACCCTGTGAGATTTTGAGAGCTTTTGGGAGAG
>NC_025699.1:28742795-28750236 GCF_000633955.1 Camelina sativa
TCTCTCTTCCCTTCAGTGCTTTAAAAAAAATATAAAGAGAATAAAAGTTGAGATAATTTTGATCAGTTTAGAGAGGTAGGTAAATTACCAGTGACCTCATTATTCTACTCTTGAGTCAAATGATCACACAAAGCTTGGAAGCGAGAGGTAGGTAAATTACCGATGACCCCGGTATTCGCTTACATCTTTGATTAGAAGAAAAAAAATAAGAAAAGAGAGAAAAGAAAAAAAATGGAAGTGAGAAAAGGGAGAGGAAAGGAGATGTAAGAAGAATGTCTTGGCCTGAAGAGAGTCCATATGCCACTGTTCAATACACCCAAGGTAAGAATTCACCTTATTTGTGCTTTAATATTGACTAATGAGATGACAATGGAGATTTCAGAGATTCCAAAGGATTGTGGGATTTGAGTAAGGAATGTTGATGCTTATCATGGTTGAGTATAAGAAGTAAGTTCTTGAGTCAGGTAAATGAAGAGTGCGAATAAGAATCATCATGCAGTTGAGTGAGTTCCCTGTTTTCAAACCTCTTTCACAGGTCTAAGTTTATGTTTTGCTTGAGGGCAAGCAAAGGCTAAGTCTGGGGGAGTTGATATATCATGGTTTTTGTGGTTTTTAACCATGATATAAGGAGTCTTTTAGTGTCTTTTGATTTGTTTCTAGATTGTTTTTGAGTCTTTACAGGTTTTTAGCATGAAAGGAGCAAAGTGGAGCAATTTGGATCAGTTTGGAGCAATAATCCGCAAGAAATCAACTTGGAATCGATCAGAGGAGATGGTGTCGATCGACACTGCCTTAGCATCGATCGACACCCTGTTCAAACCGACGAGAGAGCCAAATTTGGATGTTTTACACAGTTGCCCGAAGTTTTCCATATTTGCAAGACTAGTCCCTGACGTGTTTTAGGACATATATATATAGTTTTTAGGTTTTCCAAACCCTTAAGTTTTATTCTATCAAGTTTTATTTTTCCTGCAACCCTGAGAGATTTTTGAGAGCTTTTGGAGGAGAGATCTGAACTGTTTTGAGAGAAGAATTTCTTGAACTCCTTCTTACTCTTTTTAATCTCAATTGCTTATTATTCAGAATCATGTTTTGTTCTTCATTGAATATGTCTGAGTAGTTTGCTTGTTAGGTTTAGGGTTTTTCACAAGGATTTTATGAATTATTAGATCTGTTTATTTAGGATTCTTTATCTATCTAGATCTTCCTCTTAGGTTGTTCTTCATATTAATTCTTGATTGATCACCTAGAATTAATACTTTAGGAAAATAAATTGATATGAGAATATAATTGATTTTCCTGATAAAACCTTTTGATGAGCAAAATTATTTCTTGCAAAGAGATTTGATTTAATAATTTTGTGAACAATCTAAACCTGATTTTATTGCTGATTTTTAACCTAGAATTTTACAAAGAGATTTGGATTTTCTGGTTTTAAATTTAGATAATATTTGCAGTGAGAACTGATTTATTTTACAAAAGTGTTTAGAGTTCTAGATATGTTCTTAATTGTTTGAATCCTAATTTATTGATTGATTTATAATTCATAATTTCCTGAGAAATTCTCTAGACCTAGCTTTTTGATCTTCTGAATTTACAACAGCTTTTATTTAATATTTTGCATTGCTTTTCTTTATTTAAATCAATTTGTTTAGCATAATTGAAAAACTCTATAATTTATTGTGTAGTCTTGAGTCCTTGTGGAATTCGACCCCTAAGTACTGCAGTGATCTCTTAATTTGAGAGAGTAGCTCTAGGGTAAATTTGAGCATATCACACAACATTTGAAATGTGGAGTGTTTTGTTACATTCATCCAACAACTTATGGACTATGGAGGCAGCTGACGAGATCCTGTGCGCACTACAAGAAATGAACGGGTTTTCTTCATCGAAAAGATTCCGACAAAAGTCCAACAAATTTCTGACGGAATACTTACGTCGGAAAGTCTGACAAGTTTTCGACGAAATTTGTCAACAATATTTTTGATAAAATATTTTCATCGGAAATATCAAGTAAAAGAAAAAGAAACAATTTCTTGATTTGTCAACAATATGTACTTGCAATGTTAAAATTGGCTAAAATTGATTAAGTACATGCATGAACCTAACTACTCCATTCGAAATGAGAAAACTTGTTAAATTGTTGAATTTACAAAAGACTAGTATTTCCACAATGTATACGATTTCTTTATACGTTTTGAAAATTTACATTAACTTTTTTGGTAATAAATGTCTTGCAGTAATTGTAAATTATTATGGTAACGATATACTCCATCCGTTTCAAAATATAAGATGTTTTGGAGAAGTTTTTGTTTCATAATATAGAATGTTTTCAAGCTTCTATGCAACTTTTAGATTAGTTTAGTATTTTATACTATACAGTATTATTTCTGATTGGTTGAACTTGTTAAAAGTAAAAATTTCTTAATCTGCATATTTTAGTTAAAACATCCTATATTTTGAAACGGCGGGAGTATATCTCTGAATTGAACAAGGAAATTTGATAATTAGGCCAAGAATTAGTACTAATTGTTATGTTAAAAAATTTGTAGACCTTACGTTAATTGTGTGTAGTAGACTAGAGTGATGATAAAACCTTTTAATTCTTCTTGCCAAAATCAAGAAAAGATAATAGTAGTAGTATTTGATTTTCAAAAATATTCACATTTCCAATAGTTAGGCAAACAAATCGCCATATGCTTTTTTGCGTCTTTAATACCATTTCTCTCATATCATTCATATCGCTAAGAATCTGAAACTTTCTTTGATAATTTTTCATTTCCAATGACGACTAAGCATCTCAGACGACTCAGACCATGGGAACCTTCAAGTTCCGACTCGTCTTCTTCTGAGAAAGAAGATGAACTCACCATGGACGAGAAGCTACAATCTCCTACCGCTTCTGATGTTGCTGCAGCCACGCCGAAGGCTTCGTCTGAGAAGAAGAAAACTGTTTCAGCTAAGAAGGCCAAGAAGAAGGAAGTTTGTGTTTCCGGCGAGGCTAAGAAGCGGGAAAGTGAAGAGACTTCAACCGAAGATGTGAATGCCGCAAAACGAGCCAAGAAAGATGTGAAGATGCCAAATAATCAACGATTTTGGAGTGAAGAAGATGAGATCCGTGTGTTGCAAGGAATCCTTGCTTTCAAATCTCTAACAGGAAAGACAACGACTGAAGACAAGAGTGGATTCTATGAATTCATCAAGGATTCTATCAGCGTTAAGGTTAGTTTGTCTCAGTGCATAGAGAAAATTAAGACAGTGAAGAGGAAGTTTATGAATAAATGGAAGAAGGATAAAAAACCTGCTTCTACGGAAGCTCATAATCTGAAATCTTTTGAATTGTCGAAAATGATCTGGGGTGTGGATGATGCTGAGGAGTCAAGGAAGAATGAGGGGATTAAGAAACTAGAAGATGAAGATGTGGTGTTTCTTGAACAAAGACAAGATTGGTTCAAAAACTCGTTTNCCCGAAGGCTTCGTCTGAGAAGAAGAAAACTGTTTCAGCTAAGAAGGCCAAGAAGAAGGAAGTTTGTGTTTCCGGCGAGGCTAAGAAGAGGGCAAGTGAAGAGACTTCAACCGAAGATGTGAATGCCGCAAAACGAGCCAAAAAAGATGTGAAGAAGCCAAATAATCAACGGCTTTGGACGGAAGAAGATGAGATCCGTGTGTTGCAAGGAATCCTTGCTTTCAAATCTCTAACAGGGAAGACAACGACTGAAGACAAGAGTGGATTCTATGAATTCATCAAGGATTCTATCAGCGTTAAGGTTAGTTTGTCTCAGTGCATAGAGAAAATTAAGACAGTGAAGAGGAAGTTTATGAATAAATGGAAGAAGGATAAAAAACCTGCTTCTACGGAAGCTCATAATCTGAAATCTTTTGAATTGTCGAAAATGATTTGGGGTGTGGATGATGCTGAGGAGTCAAGGAAGAATGAGGGGATTAAGAAACTAGAAGAAGAAGAAGATGTGGTGATTCTTGAACAAAGACAAGATTGGTTCAACAACTCGTTTTTGTTTCGACAAGTTGCAAGTCTTGGCGTGAATGAAGATTCTCTGAAAAGAAGATGGAGTTCGGTGGACACAGAGAAGAAGAAGATGGTTGAAGATAAATGGAGAGTCTTGCAATCCAAGGAACTTGGACTTGTGTCGCAAAAGTCAGAGCTTTTGCATGAAGTGGTTGCTCTGATCGCTGAAGGAATCTAGCCATTAGATGCAAAATGTCTCTTTTTTTTGTTTGCAACTTTGGATTTTGTTTTTCTTGATTCATTGGAATTTTCCTATCTAAGTTTCTGGTTTATGTTATGACTCTGCTCTGGGTTGTTTCTTCTATGTTAAGGTTATTGGCTTGTCTTTACTAAGTTGAATCTTGTCTTTGGATTTTGATCCCTGTTCAAAGTGAAACTCAAGTGTATTGGTTTTACTTTATAATCTTGCGTTAGGTAAGAGACTTCTTTGTGCATGTGGTGATCAAAGGTGATTATGGCCGTATAATAACCCAAATATTTAAAACGGGTTTAACAAATGAAAGAGACTTCTTTTGTTGTCACTTAACAACCCAGAGAACATGTATGTATTATTATTTTTATTTTTTTCTTATATTTGCTTAATGAAGATTCAACATTTGAAATGATGCTTAAACCTAAAAGAGTGGAGAGAGATTTACATTGATCACATAATTTTTATAATCTAGGAACAATATCTCCAATATGTATATGTGAATTCAGGATTTACAAGAGATAATAGTGAAAGAGAAAGTGAAAGAAACAAGAAGCCAAAGTAAATGCACACATGGATAGGGAAGACTCGTTTGCCATATTCTTCTCACCGGTTTGCCCTTTCATTAATCCTAACGGTCCAAGCTCCCGGTTTGGGTCCATACATGGGTTCTCCAACAACGTATGGAGGCGGCTGTCGAGCGTCCTGCAGGAGTGCAACTGTGCTTACATTGTACTCGTCGTCACTTTCATAATGAAGGTGAGGGTGAGGTCCAAGAGCTTTGAGCAACATTGCCAATAAAACTGATAGGCCCTGCAGATAAAGCAAAGAAAAGGATGTGGAAACGAAGCAATTTTAGAAGCTAACGTAAAGTTGGATTTTGTTGCTAACAGTTAAGATACCTGGACACACACGATAGCGAGACCTATCCACTTGCAGATCTTGAAGTTCGACTCAATGAATTTAGAGAAATGGTGGAAAGCACCACTTGGATCCTCAGGAAAGTCCTGGTGAAAGCTTCCAACAGATTAGAACCATGGGCGTGACAATAGAGAGCCTCACAAGAAAAGAAAAATACCTCTTTCCAGTCACGGTTTAGAAAGATATCGGCAACCACACCGCCCTCAACCATAACTAGCAAGACAATGAATCCCATATACTGAAGCCAGTCGATGTGCCAACAAACAGATACACATAAAANAATGTCTCTTTTTTTTTTGTTCGCAACTTTGGATTTTGTTTTTCCGGTTTATGTTATGACTCTGCTCTGGGTTGAGGTTATTGGCTTGTCTTTACTAAGTTGAATCTCGTCTTTGGATTTTGATCCCTGTTCAAAGTGAAACTCAAGTGTATTGGTTTTACTTTATAATCTTGCGTTAGGTAAGAGACTTCTTTGTGCATGTGGGTGATCAAAGGTGATTATGGCCATATAATAACCCAAATATTTAAAAGGGGTTTAACAAACGAAAGAGACTTCTTTTGTTGTCACTTAACAACCCAGAGAACATGTATGTATTATTGTTTCTTTTGTTTCTTATATTTTGCATAATGAAGATTCAACATTTGAAATGATGCTTAAACCTAAAAGAGTGGAGAGAGATTCACATTGATCACATAATTTTTATAATTGTAGGAACAATATCTCCAATATGTATATGTGAATTCAGGATTTACAAGAGATAATAGTGAAAGAGAAAGTGAAAGAAACAAGAAGCCAAAGTAGTTGCACACATGGAAAGGGAAGACTCGTTTTTCTCACCGGTTTGCCCTTTCATTACTCCTAACGGTCCAAGCTCCCGGTTTGGGTACATACATGGGTTCTCCAACAACGTATGGAGGCGGCTGTCGAGCGTCCTGCAGGAGTGCAACTGTGCTTACATTGTACTCGTCGTCACTGTCATAATGAAGGTGAGGGTGAGGTCCAAGAGCTTTGAGCAACATTGCCAAGAAAACTGATAGACCCTGCAGATAAAGCAAGGAAAAGGATGTGGAAACGGAGCCAATTTTAGAAGCTAACGTAAAGTTCAATCTTGTTGCTAAAAACAGTTAAGATACCTGGACACAGAGGATAGCGAGACCTATCCACTTGCAGATCTTGAAGTTCGACTCAATGAATTTAGAGAAACGGTGGAAAGCACCACTTGGATCGTCAGGAAAGTCCTGGTGAAAGCTTCCAACAGATTAGAACCATGGGCGTGACAATAGAGAGCCTCACAAGAAAAGAAAAATACCTCTTTCCAGTCACGGTTTAGAAAGATATCGGCAACCACACCGCCCTCAACCATAACTAGCAAGACAATGAATCCCATATACTGAAGCCAGTCGATGTGCCAACAAACAGATACACATAAAAAAGAGAAACACAGGAATATGGATTCAGGAAGGAATGATGGAAACTAGTACCAAAGGAAAACAGGTTGCTACAGTTCGTCTTCAAAATAGAGAAGCAGGAACAGCTTTCTTTCTTTTATAAAGGAAAAGAAGGTTACCATGTAAAGGCAACATCCATTCACGGTTTCAGCAGCTATGTGTCCGGCACAAGTGACAACACAGAGAATGGCCCCGAGACCGAGAAAGGAATAAATGAACCTGAAGGTCATAAGAAGGGTTTGTTTCAGCAACAATGATAAACTTCCCCAACACACAGAAGCAAGATATGTCACCTATACTCTTTTGCAGTGCCATCAAATTTGAAAGACAAATATAACAAGAATCCTAAAGCTATCTCTTCCATAGCACCTCAAGCTTACAGAATCTATCATCTTTCTACGGATGAAAAAAATAATATAATTCCTCCACAACAGAAACAAGATGTGTCAATCACTTCCAGTGCTACCAAATTTGAAAGGCAAATCTTACAAGAGTCCTAACTAAGTGATCTCTTCCCTACGATCTAGTTCATGCTTATTATATATATATATATATATATATTGTTCAGTACCACTCAGAAGCTAAGCAAAACAAGAACCCTCGAATAGCCAGAAACTGCTCAGATACATAAAGATTAAAAAAACAGACCAAGGAACAGGGTGATCAGAATCAGGCATCAGCAAAGGGAAGGTCTCCCATTTGTTCTTGCCATTGTCTAATAAGCCAAACAGCGTAGAGAATCATGGCGATCCCAACCATCCCAATTAGGGAATTCACGAGCTTCAACATGGACTGTAAACAACTTCTCACGATTCTCACCATCCTCTTTTTTTTTTTTTTTTTTTTTTTTTTTT
>NC_025699.1:28751353-28761159 GCF_000633955.1 Camelina sativa
TTTTTTTTTTTTAGATTGAACAGTTGGGGAATGAACAAGGTGGGTTCTCGGTTTTGGCATCAGAGATTCCATGGGAGCATAGCAGCATATGGAGCACGTTTGCTCTTTACATCTTCTCTCTTCATATTCCTCTCAGTTTTGGGGGTTTATCCATTGTTGCCAACATACTCCATCAGCAGGTTCTTCATCCTCAGACCCAAGTGAGTCTCTTTTCCTTTTTTTTTTCTTCCGGAAGCTTTTACATTTACTAGGTAGAGAAGAATGTCCGATATCTAGTTGAATTGTTCTACACTTTAGAGATGAGTTATATATTATGTACTTCTTTCTGTGGTTACATTTACAGCATGATTTCCTTTCAGAGAATCAGAGTAGTAAGAGCAGAATGTTCGATATCATGTTGAATTGAATTCTTAAGAAATGAGCAAACGGCAGAAAGATTATACCGCAGTTTAGTTTTCTACATATGTGAGATGCATTCATGAGTGGTGATCTGTATGGCCTTTTGATTCTGTATGGTGGTTACATTTCATGAGATGCATTTGGTTTTTTTTTTTCGTGTTTGATTCATGATGCTGTGGCTTCAATGTACAGGTGCTATCACTTGTGGCTCTCCAAATGGTAGAACTTGCAGGGACAGTGTTGCTGCTGAGGGCCACTGCGAGGCCTCAATTCAAATCAATCAACTTTCTTAAGGGTAATAATGACTCGAGGCAAGGAAGAAACTGGGTGGTTGGCTCAGCCTTGGGTTTGGGATGTCTTGTGGCTTTTATCTTCGTCACGTCGCTTGTTTCTGATCAACTCTTTGGTTCTATGGTATCCCCAATAATGGCCTTATCTCAGATCTCTACCATATCTCTGCGAAAAACCGTTTTTAACATAGCAGACAGAAGCAATGTGTTTGAATCTCAGGCTGCGCACGAATCAGAATTGGAGAACATAATGGTGAGCGGGGATGTATCAACAAGGAGCGGGTGTTTTGCTCTCTACTGCGTTGTCGCTCCCATCCTGGAGGAGACAGTGTACAGACGGTTTCTGTTAACCTCCTTAGCGTCGAGAATGGAATGGTGGAAGGCACTAGTGATCAGCTCAGGAGTATTTGCGGCAGCTCACTTGTCAGGTGAGGATTTTGTGCAGCTGTTTGGTATAGGGTGCGTCCTCGGGACATGTTACAGCTGGTCAGGGAACTTAGCATCGTCAGTGCTCGTCCACTCCTTGTATAATGCATTGACACTTGTCCCTTACGTTGTAGCCACCCACGTTTAGATGACGTAACTGAGAAGGAAAAAAAATAAAAAGGTTCCAACGCAATCTTATCTTTGTTAAGACGAAACAGCGTATAAATCGTGTCCGTGTGTGTGTGTTTGCAACAGCTGATCTGTTCCTTAAGAAGCTTTAAAGATAGAATCTTTCTGCCTTTTTTTTTGTTTGTTTTAAGTTTAATAAAAGTGTATTTGACTAAAACAACACAAACCAAAAAGGATTTGAGTGTATGCAATGCAAAGATGAGAGATCTACCTGTCTTGAGCTGTGTGACATATAAAAATCAGAACTTTTCAAACGTATTTTTTAAAAAATAGTTTGTTCTCTGATATCTAAAGGCCAAAGCCCAAAGGGGTGAAAACTGAAAACGAAAGAGAGAGGAGAGAGAGGACCAATGGAGGAGGTGGTCCTGCTGCCCTGATGAGGACTGCACAGCTGGCAATTTTCACCGCAAACATCAAACGGTTCTGTATCTGACACGTGTAATAACCTAATTTGGATGGACGCACCAGATGATTCAATTAACTGGCTAAAACACACAATTTACTAATAACTTAATAATTTATTTTGTTCAATTCAACATAGAAAAAAGGAAAAAAGATGGCTAACTACACGAAGTATTGGAGAATGCATGATCACACATACCAAGTATAATATTGTATCTTCAACTATACGAAGTATATGTATTGCATGATCATATGTATGAACTATATGACGTTATGTGGTCAACACCATAGACATATAATCTGGTACACCGGTCGAATAATTCCGGTTAAGACCGACGTTGACTCCGGCGTTGACCAACATTGACCAAAAAAATTGTATTTTAATTTTTTCTATGAAAAAACAAAATAATAAATTACTATATTAAATTATTTATGAATTTTCATGATTAGAAAACATTCTATTCAATATCTAAATATCTTAGGTATCTCTAATGTATTTATTCTTATAATTAATTAATTTTTTTTTAAAGCTAAAATAATAGTTAAATAAAAATAATTAATAATTATTTTCAAGATATTAATAGATTTTATCTTGATTTTAGGATATGTTTGCAAAAGGATATAGAATAAGAGGATTTTTGCAAATGCCCTTATGTTATATATTGAAAATAATTATGTATCATTATATTTTATCTATTAAAAGTAAATAGTGTTAATTTTTTTGTTATTGTTTACATGTTATTAGGAGTATGTAAATTTTTTTTATACCAAAGAGTATCTAAAATTTTGTATACTCTTTACCATGCAAATTTTAAAGTAAAGAGTCATATACTCAAATCTTTTGCATATTATTTTCTAATGAAAATAGTTGAATTTGATTTTATTGATTCTTGTAGTATTTAAAATTTTAAATAATATGATGATCAGAGATTTATATATATAAAATCATTAATAATTACATATGTTATATATATATATATATATATCTTGAAAATAATTATTAATAATTTTATTTAACTATTAGTTTAGCTTCAAAAATAAAAGTAACTAATTATAAGAATGAATACATTAGAGATATAGAAATAATTAGATATTGAATAGAATGTGTTTTCTAATCATGAAAACCCATATATAATTTAATATAATAATTTATGATTTTGTTTTTTAATAGAAAATATTAAAATACAATTTTTTTTGGTCAATGTTAGTCAACGCCGGAGTCAATGTCGGTCTTTGCCGGAATCATTCGACCGGTGTACCGGATTGTATGTCTATGGTGTTGACCACATAACGTCATATAGTTCATGCATGTGGCCATGCAATACATATACTTCGTGTAGTTGATGATACAATATTATACTTGGCATGTGTGACCATGCATTCTCCAATATTTCAGGTAGCTAGCCATCTTTTTTCCTTAAAAAAAAGAAGACTTTATTTCTTTGGATATTAAAGCAATGACAAAATTAGACAAACGAGAATTATAGGAAGAAAAAATAGAAAACAGCAGAGATAGCTTTATTTTAGCTTAGGTGTAAGGCCTGCGACTTCGGATTCTTCGGGGCTTTCGGTTTCGGTTTTTCGGTTTTTCGGTTATTTTGGAAATTGAAAACTGTTCCGAATTGAACCGACTAAGATTTTGGTTCGGTTCAGTTCGGAATCAGTTATTTCGGTTCGGAGGTTCGGTTCACAATTGAGTTGTTTAAAAAAAAAAAAAAAACTTTTTTTTTAACTGTAAAGCGATGGATCGACATCCCGACGGCCAGTTCTGAATGGTGGAGGTCCTAAGCATTGATCTGAAAGGCGAAGATGATGATGATGATGATTATAAAGATGATAAATCGGAAAGAAGAAGAAGATGATTATGGTGATAAATCGAAGAAAGAGAAGATAACAGTGATGGATTGAAGAAGATTAGAAGAAGATGATGATGAATCGAAGAGGGAGGAGAAGATTATGGTGATGAATCGAAATAGAAGGAGAAGGAAAGAACAAGAAAAATAAGAATTATTTGTTTGCCCATAAGAAAAGAAGAATCGATAAGTTAGGAAGAAGAAGAGAAGAAAGAACGACGGCTGGATACAAATATTAGGTTAGGGTTTTTATTAATTCGGTTAACCGTTTGGTTCCAGCGAACCGAACCAAAAATTTCGGTTAACCGACCAAAATTAAAATCATTCCGATCGGTTATGTCAATTAATTTAAACCGAACCGATTTGCCCAAATCTCGGTTCGGTTCGGTTCGGACAAATCGGTTCGGTTCTAATTCCCAGGCCTATGTAAGTAATGTTCCAAATTAGTCTATTAATAACATTGACAGCTCCATATTATTTAAGAGTCATATATATATTAAGAGAGAGACGAGGGGCATAAACAAAAACTTTGATAAAAAGCCTTCCTCCTCCGTTACAAAAAAATATACTCCGTACATAACATCTCTCTCTCTCACCTCCGGAGAGAAAGAAAAAAGAAGGAAGATGGGAGCATTCGAGGAACAGGTGAAGGTAAGGGCGATGGAGCTGAAACATCTGTTCAAGAAAAGCATCAGAGTTGTCAGCAAATCTTGTAAGAAAGGATGGTCCAAAGTCAAGAACCTTCGTCGTTGATTCTTTCTATCGTATTATTAAGTTTTTTTTCTTCATTTATAATTATGAAGTCTTTATCTTAATTGTGTTGTTGTTGTTGTTGTTTTTTTTGTGTCTTTCATTCTTTTTATCAAATCGTTCGCCGTTGATCTCTAAGATGTTAATCTTGTTTTCTTTCTCCTCCCTTTGTTTTCAAGATTTGTGGGATGTTCACCAATTTCACACCTCCATAATGAGATCTATTAATTATGTATGATGCATGAATGAATTTACAAAATTGATCATCTTTGAATTAAAAAAGAAAAAGAAAAAAGAAAGACATTCCCTTGAGAAAGATTTCAAAAAGGTAACCTCTCTTTCAAATTTCAGCTGTAATTCAAAAAAATAAAGTCATAAAGATAAGCTTATACATTAATGAACCCAGATTTTTTTTTTAAAAAAAAACTTTAAACCCCAAAAAATAAAATTTAATATCAAAGAAAAGTAAAATTTGTAAAATGAAGATAATGATNTCGAGGAACAGGTGAAGGTAAGGGCGATGGAGCTGAAACATCTGTTCAAGAAAAGCATCAGAGTTGTCAGCAAATCTTGTAAGAAAGGATGGTCCAAAGTCAAGAACCTTCGTCGTTGATTCTTTCTATCGTATTATTAAGTTTTTTTTCTTCATTTATAATTATGAAGTCTTTATCTTAATTGTGTTGTTGTTGTTGTTGTTTTTTTTGTGTCTTTCATTCTTTTTATCAAATCGTTCGCCGTTGATCTCTAAGATGTTAATCTTGTTTTCTTTCTCCTCCCTTTGTTTTCAAGATTTGTGGGATGTTCACCAATTTCACACCTCCATAATGAGATCTATTAATTATGTATGATGCATGAATGAATTTACAAAATTGATCATCTTTGAATTAAAAAAGAAAAAGAAAAAAGAAAGACATTCCCTTGAGAAAGATTTCAAAAAGGTAACCTCTCTTTCAAATTTCAGCTGTAATTCAAAAAAATAAAGTCATAAAGATAAGCTTATACATTAATGAACCCAGATTTTTTTTTTAAAAAAAAACTTTAAACCCCAAAAAATAAAATTTAATATCAAAGAAAAGTAAAATTTGTAAAATGAAGATAATGATACCCAAAGGCCAAACCCAAGTTCCAAAAAACAGTGTTTCCCGTCGGGTGGATCCATATAAGGTTTAATGGGCCGAATATGGGCCTCTACACAGTTTGGAGATTCAGGTCCAACGCTATGAGCGTCCTTATATATAAAGAGAGATTCTAGGGTTTCAGAGAAGAAAGAAGAAACCAAACTTTGGTGGTGGCGGAGAGAAAATATAAGAGTAATTCAGATATTTATTCTATGAGCGTCCTTATAAGTTTTTTTCGCTCATTATTGCTATCAAAGATTAACACTTTTGTTTTCATCGCATCATGTGTTAATCTTTGTCTTCATGCTTTGCGAAGCCATAGGATAGCTTTTTTTATTATAATTATTCATCTAGTATGTGTTGTTATTAGTACGAATCTTGATATTTTGATGAGCTTTGGTGGTTGGTTTAGAATTTAGATAATGATATGATCCTGTGATGATTGATGTTATTTTGTCTACATTGTTTGATTTATCACTGAAATCAAATCTTTTAATAATCAGTCTGAGGCTCATTGTGATCTCTCTATCTTTCATTGTTGCTGCTTTAAAGGGCCTATGATGATTTAAATTTTGCCTACATTGTCTGAGTTAAGTCATGATATCAACTTTTTACAAAATGTTTTCTGAGGCCTATATATATGATAGTTTTGTTTTGTTTGTGAATGATCTTATTTTTGCAATATTGAGTATGGGGGCTGGTGATGATGTTTCATATCTTTGCCTACATTGCCTGATCAAAGTTATTTTTTGCTTTGAGCAAGTGAGTGAATGATTCTTTTCTGAAGCCTCCTCATGAGTCTGCTGTTATCTCTGTTACCCCATGAACCTTCTTATAATCTTAGAAAATGGTTTAGAATGAATCTTTGCTTGTAGAAAGATAGATTTGGTTTGGAATTCTCTTTCTGTTTTCTTAAATTAAAGAAAACGCTTCATATTGTTAAGCTCTCGTAATTAGAGCAAGGACTAATAAGGCTTCTTAACCATATGTAGAGGAAGGATCGTTAACTGAGAAATAAAGCATTAATTAGCCTTAACTAATTCATCTCGCTGCTGGAATTTTAATTTTGGGTGTGTCATGTTTCCATTTTACAAAATGCTTTTTTTTTTTTTTTTTTTTTAAATTTGTGATTTGACTGAAACGTCTATAATCTTTGGACAGTTGGAGGAAAAATCTTCAACTTTCACTTAAGAGCCTTAACTAGTGAAGATTGAGGCAGAAACAGATCAAAGCAATTCTTTTTCTAGAAATTTGTCAAAAGAATAAGAATATGAGTGGCGCTAGATATAAAAATCCGTCAAGCTAATAAGAGAAGAGAAAGGGCCCTCAATATAATCAGAACATGGACAATCTTCTTCAAAAGGTTTATTAATTTTATCTAAAGGAGATTGTTTGCTTCTCCCTACCAACTCTATCTGCATTTCCAACTACTTGCACTAAAGGAGATTGTGAGAATTATTGTTATTTTAACAAAGAGAATTGTGAAATCGAATCACCGGTTGAAGCACTGATTAAAGGCATTAAACCGATCGATCGATGAACAGGAAGGAGTTGGTTTAGGTTTAGTTTGTTAACAGCTGTTATGATCAATTGATTTTTTTTTTTTGTTATAATCAATTGCGTTATGATCGATCGATGAATGCAGATAGAGTTGGTCCTATCTGTTATAATCAATTGCGTTATGATCAATCTCGATCGATCGATGAACCGGAGTTGGTTTAGGTTTATTTCCGCCTACTCGTATTGATTTTTTTTTTGACAACACGCTAACTAGTATGATCTTGCTGCTGAATTAAAAGGACCATTCGAATTTTGCCTACATCGTCTGAGAAACATATTTTGTAGTACTAATACGAGTAGGCTCGTGATGTTCTGATCAAAGCTGTACTACTATAAGTTAGTGATCTAACAACACTTTTTTACTTGCCTTAGGGGTGGTATTGGTTTGAGATTTATGAAGATTTTTGAAGAGTTCAACAAAATCATTAAAAATGAATAAGTGAAAGATTGTTAAAGATTGCTAAAGAGTTTTGTTGATTAGTTTTCTAAAATCTTGTAAAGTCCTCCAAACAATCCCTGTATTTTTATGATACTTTCCATGACTTTATTTTGTAAAGAAAGTGTCTAAAATCATGAACCAATAACATAATAATTGAACTCATTAACAATCCTAGACTCTTTTGTTTTAATTGAATAACACAAAATTTTTAATGATTTTATAAAAGTCTGAATCCAATAACTCAGATTTGTTAAGATTTTAAATGACTTTTTACAAATCACAAACTAATAACACTAAATTTTAACAGAGTTTAACAAAATCTTGATCTAATAACAACAGATTCTACATAACATTTAAAGTCTTTAAAACTCTTTTCAAATCTTAAACTAATAACCCCCACTTAATCATATGAGAATTCTGGATTTAACTATTATCAATTTCAGGACCGGGAGATTCAAACCGGATTTTGTCTAATTGGAAGTTAATTGTATTTTTCCGGTTAAGGAATATAAAATACAGTATATAACAAAAACAAAAAAATTGAAAAAAGTATGAAGTGCCGTCGTATCTTTCTGGCGGACGAGAAAAGCTAGGGATTTGGGTCGGGTGAGAGAGTGAGTGTGAGGAGTATGAAGCATCTTCTCCGACAACAGTTCCGTTATTTCTTCTGGAACATTCCTTGCAGGCGCTCCTTCGTTCGATCCCCGAGAACCATACCTTCGCCGGAGATCATTAACGAGACTCTCAGGCGTCGGATCGAGAGAGTTCAAGATTCGACGG
The DNA here is from genome assembly GCF_000633955.1 of Camelina sativa. Classification (NCBI taxonomy): domain Eukaryota; kingdom Viridiplantae; phylum Streptophyta; class Magnoliopsida; order Brassicales; family Brassicaceae; genus Camelina; species Camelina sativa. Next base: position 28,759,560 of record NC_025699.1, read on the forward strand.
TCTCCATCACCCCTTTGCTCCGAGAAGGCGGGAATCAAACGGCACTTGCAGAACTCAGAAGCATCATCTCCTCGCTTCACAGATCCAATCGCTTCTCCCATGCCCTCCAGGTTATTTTTTTTTTTTTGTGTGGATTGATTGATTGATTTTTTCAATTTGTTTGTTTGATTGTACTGTATTGTATTGTATTGTGTTGTTGTTAATTTATGGATACAATATTATTTTAGGTATCGGAATGGATGAGTGACCAAAAAGCCTACAAGCTGACTTCGATGGATCTTGAGAGTCGACTTCTCTTGATTGCTAAAGTTCGTGGCGTGGAAGAAGCGGCCAAGTTCTTGGAGACTGTTCCTGTAGAAAAGAGGGATCTTTACTTGCACACCGCTCTCCTCAACTGCTGCACAACACAGGGAGGCTCATTGAGTCTAGCCGAGATCACCTTTCAGAAGATGAGAGACCTTGGTTTTGCTGACCACAACGCTCAACTCTTCAGCACCATGCTCTCCCTCTACCACCAGGCTGATGATCACGACATGGTGGTGAACCTCCTGCGCGAGATGGACGACCAAAACATCAAACCCCAGGGCCTCTCCTTTGATAAGCTCCTAACTTCCTACTCCATAGCCTCCGTTTTAGACATCCAAGGAATGGAGCGGTTTTTGAGCAAGTGGGAGGGTATGATTCAGGAAAAATGGGTCACATTCTTCTTTCCTGGCTTGGCCTACATTCAAGCTGGCTCTAAGGAAAAGGGTCTTGCTTTGCTTCGTAGGTCAGAAGAGCCTTTGCTTGGTGCTGCCTGCAGAGATTCCATCTACGCGGGTCTCATCCTTGCTTATTGCTCAGAGAACCTCACTGATGACGTTTCCCGTCTCTGGAACTTGGCCAAGGCCTACGGGATTTCCTTTGACAGCTCCACTTGTTCTCGCATCATCTCTTCATTTACAAAGTCTGGCAATCTCGATGAGATTCTCCAAGAGTGGGATGACTGTCCCAGTCTTGATCTCAAGGACTTTGGTTTCCAGAACAGATGCGCCAAGGAGGAGGCCGAGAAGGTTGTGAATATGCTTGGGAAGAAGCAGACCAAATGGGAGAGTTTGGCTCACAAGGTACCTAATTTAGTGGAGGATGAAGATGATAAAGAAGAAGAGAGGATGAAGAGTGTGGCAGAGGCCATGGAGGGGAGGCTACATGACCGCTGGAACCCAAAGAGCAGCATGGCTCTTTCCGCTTATGCCTGCGTGCAATATGTGGAGGGTCGGAGAGACATTGAGAGTACAGCCGACATTCTGAGACTCCTGAACAAGCGAGAGCAAGTGTTGCATGCAATGGACAAAGACCGACTGAGCCTGAAGATGGTGGAGGCAATCAGAGGAGGAGGATACGTTGGTGGAGAAGATTGACCACAACAATATTTGTAACTCTGTTATCTAGTTTGACTTCAATTTATTAGGCGTTCGTTTCTCATTAGTTAACTCATTCTTCTCAACTTATATTTAGTCTATATGATAGATGAAACAGAAAATGTACGTATAAATCCAATTGGTCTCTCAAGACTGTTGTTTGGAATGAGTCTTACTCCTCAATGTACCGTTAATCTAGT
>NC_025699.1:28761537-28763919 GCF_000633955.1 Camelina sativa
GATCTCAAGGACTTTGGTTTCCAGAACAGATGCGCCAAGGAGGAGGCCGAGAAGGTTGTGAATATGCTTGGGAAGAAGCAGACCAAATGGGAGAGTTTGGCTCACAAGGTACCTAATTTAGTGGAGGATGAAGATGATAAAGAAGAAGAGAGGATGAAGAGTGTGGCAGAGGCCATGGAGGGGAGGCTACATGACCGCTGGAACCCAAAGAGCAGCATGGCTCTTTCCGCTTATGCCTGCGTGCAATATGTGGAGGGTCGGAGAGACATTGAGAGTACAGCCGACATTCTGAGACTCCTGAACAAGCGAGAGCAAGTGTTGCATGCAATGGACAAAGACCGACTGAGCCTGAAGATGGTGGAGGCAATCAGAGGAGGAGGATACGTTGGTGGAGAAGATTGAACACAATATTTGTAACTCTGTTATCTAGTTTGACTTTAATTTATTAGGCGTTTCTCATTAGTTAACTCATTCGTCTGAACTAATAATAAGTCTACTATAATAGATGGAACAGAAAATGTATAAATCCAATTGGTCTCAAAACTGTTGTTTGGAATGTGTCTTACTACTCCTTCCTTAATGTACCATTAATCTAGTATCAGTTAACTCCATTCTTGAGACAAGCATAACCCAAAAAAATGATTGTAGATAAAACGTAACTGCATAGTATCTCAAAATGGTATCAAGACGTCATTGTTTGGGATGCGTCCCTGGCTAGATTCTTCTTACTTCACCTTCATCAACGTATCAAGTTTTCCCCCATAGCATCAACGATCTTCCAACTCAGTCCAGCTCCATTCATATCGTACAGTAGTTGATCATATGAAATGTGTCCTCGCTCGCTTAACAGTCTCAAAATATTTCTCAAACTCTCCATGTCTCTTTGACCCTCCAGATAGTCCACACAGCTCATCAGCACAACCTGATGTGGTCTCCACCCTGGCTGGCTCACCTCAATCGCTCTCTTCCATTTCTCTACCGCCTTGTCCATTTCACCCGCCATCTTGTATCCGAGAGCTAAACGCTCCCATGTGCTTGTATCCTCCACTCTCCACTTGTGGACCAACATCTGTGCTACTTCCTCTGCCTTCTCCAACATCCCCTTCTTGCAGTAACCCGTAATCAACAAGTGTGGGATCCGAATATCGAAAAGGGAGTGTCCAGCTTCCCACTCTCCGATAATCCTCTCNCCACAACAATATTTGTAACTCTGTTATCTAGTTTGACTTCAATTTATTAGGCGTTCGTTTCTCATTAGTTAACTCATTCTTCTCAACTTATATTTAGTCTATATGATAGATGAAACAGAAAATGTACGTATAAATCCAATTGGTCTCTCAAGACTGTTGTTTGGAATGAGTCTTACTCCTCAATGTACCGTTAATCTAGTATAAGTTAACTCCATTCTTGAGACAAGCATTGCATAACCCACAAAAATGTTTGTAGATAAAACATAACTGCATAGTATATCAAAATGGTATCAAGACTTCATTGTTTGGGATGCGTCACTGGCTAGATTCTTCTTACTTCAGCTCCATCAACGTATCAAGTTTTCCCCCATAGCATCAACGATCTTCCAACTCAGTCCAGCTCCATTCATATCGTACAGTAGTTGATCATATGAAATGTGTCCTCGCTCGCTTAACAGTCTCAAAATATTTCTCAAACTCTCCATGTCTCTTTGACCCTCCAGATAGTCCACACAGCTCATCAGCACAACCTGATGTGGTCTCCACCCTGGCTGGCTCACCTCAATCGCTCTCTTCCATTTCTCCACCGCCTTGTCCATTTCACCCGCCATCTTGTATCCGAGAGCCAAACGCTCCCATGTGCTTGTATCCTCCACTCTCCACTTGTGGACCAACATCTGTGCTACTTCCTCTGCCTTGTCCAACATCCCCTTCTTGCAGTAACCCGTAATCAACAAGTGTGGGATCCGAATATCGAAAAGGGAGTGTCCAGCTTCCCACTCTCCGATAATCCTCTCAGCCTCGTCAATGTCATCCATCTTCAAGAGGGCGCTGATCACGCTTATGTATCCAGTGTTATAGAACCCGTCCAGTTCCTTGTACAAGCTCCAGAGACGGTACACCTCTTGTTTCTTACCTGCAGCCCCATAGAATGACATGAGAACCTCATAAGCGTGCTTTCTCTTGTGAGGATTCATCAACTGCTCTGATTTACGGAGCATATCTAGCGCCTTATCAGTTAATCCAGCCTTTAAGTAGCCGTTTGCTACATCGGCGTATGTGCGCCAGTCCAGATGGAGTCCCGGGTCAGCCTCGCAACGCATCAGAAACTTCTCCATCCCGTGTACATCAGATACAACCGAATAGGCATGCAGCCTCGTGTTCACAGTGAAGATGTCAGGCTTGACAGTCG
>NC_025699.1:28764236-28767843 GCF_000633955.1 Camelina sativa
ACAGCTCATCAGCACAACCTGATGTGGTCTCCACCCTGGCTGGCTCACCTCAATCGCTCTCTTCCATTTCTCTACCGCCTTGTCCATTTCACCCGCCATCTTGTATCCGAGAGCTAAACGCTCCCATGTGCTTGTATCCTCCACTCTCCACTTGTGGACCAACATCTGTGCTACTTCCTCTGCCTTCTCCAACATCCCCTTCTTGCAGTAACCCGTAATCAACAAGTGTGGGATCCGAATATCGAAAAGGGAGTGTCCAGCTTCCCACTCTCCGATAATCCTCTCAGCCTCGTCAATGTCATCCATCTTCAAGAGGGCGCTGATCACGCTTATGTATCCAGTGTTATAGAACCCGTCCAGTTCCTTGTACAAGCTCCAGAGACGGTACACCTCTTGTTTCTTACCTGCAGCACCATAGAATGACATGAGAACCTCATAAGCGTGCTTTCTCTTGTGAGGATTCATCAACTGCTCTGATTTACGGAGCATATCTAGCGCCTTATCAGTTAATCCAGCCTTTAAGTAGCCGTTTGCTACATCGGCGTATGTGCGCCAGTCAAGATGGAGTCCAGGGTCAGCCTCGCAACGCATCAGAAACTTCTCCATCCCGTGTACATCAGATACAACCGAATAGGCATGCAGCCTCGTGTTGACTGTGAAGATGTCAGGCTTGACAGTCGAATCCTCCATCTCAAGCAGCAGCTTCTCAACCATTGCGTATTTCCCAGTCCGGACGTAGAGGTTTAGCATGACATTGTAGGGAAGACAACCTTTGAGGAAGCCAAGGTCTTTCATCTCCTGAAACACTTGCTGAGCTTTGTGCAACGCCTTGTTGCTCGCGTAGCAGTTCAAGAGGGCACCGTAAAGATGGTAGCTCCTCCTCTCCACAGGAATCGTTTCGAAAAACTTGTCAGCTTCTACCAAGCCACCAACTTTGGCAATCAAATCAAGCCGAATCGCAACATCTCCCTCAGAGATCTCATGAACTCTATGCTCACTCATCCAATCCGATATCTAAACATCATGAACAACAACAACAAAAAAAAGATGAATTTTTGGATGTCCTGTGTGTTGAGTAATCATCATCATCATCATCAATTCATCATCATCACATAGTGACAACAAAAAAGATTCTATTGTTGTTGTTGTTGTTGTTGTTGTTGTATCAAGAAATCAAGAAATGAGAGAGACCTGAAGGGCGTGGGAGAAACGGCTGAATTTGCGAAGCATCTTGATGATGCTATGGAGCTCCGAAGTCTTAACCAGGTTCCCCTGATCAAGCCATCCATCCAACACTCGGACAATCGAAGCAGAGGGATCTCCGGCTCTCGCGACACGACGCTGTAGAGTGTCGTAAGGGTCCAACGCCGAGGGTGTGGTCTTGCCGCCGGAGTGAAAGAGGAAGCTCCTGAGAACGTAATTTGGCTTTGGACGAACAACAAGACGAAGAAGAAGAAGATGCTTCATACTTTGGCGGTGATACAGAATTCAAACAGAGAGAGAGAGAGAGACCTAAGGGTTTAGTAAAGGTTTAAAAGAATTTGCAAATTTGGATTTTGATTTTGAAACGAATCACTCGACTCGAGTAATTTGTTAATAGGGTTTTTAGTCGCTGAAATCAAGAATACTGGAATTTTGATTTAATTGTATCGACACGTCGTCGTTTAGACATGGGTTTGGTTCAATGTCAACTTCAATGATAGATACTCAATGTTGTAATGGAAATATGATGCAATGGGTTTCTTTCTTTCTTTCTTCTATTACATTTCCGAAAATGTCTCTCGTCCTTAAACTTTCATTTTACTAAAAAAGAAACAATGCATAATTTATTAACAGAAAATTTACCCAAATAACATAATTAATCTTAATGGATAAAAATAATAATAAGCAAAAAAGAAAAAAGAGAAGAGAAGAGAGGAAGAAACAGAGAAACAAGAATGGAGATTTCTCCTTACTGTCTGCTTTCTCTTCTTCCCATTTTCCTCCTCTCTGGTTTCTCCCTTTCATGTATGTGTGAATCTCCTTATTTTCTTCCGATGTTTTTTTTTTTCCTAATAGGATGTATAAATTCATTTCTTTGTTTCTATTTTCATGTTCAATAAAACAAAAACAAAAAAAAAAATACTAAGAAAAGTTATGGATGTGTGCAGATGATGAATTTGATCATCATGCGGCAACAAGCAGAGCTCTTCTTCAGGCAAGGACAAGTAAAGATCATCCCTCCTAATTGAATATTAGCAATTTATTCTTATGTCTAGACACATTAATCCAAATATAAATCTTCTTTTCTTAATTGGAAACAGCCTGCAAAGAAGATTTTGCGAGCAAGAACTACACAATCATAACAAGCAAATGCAAAGGTCCAAATTATCCCGCAACTGTGTGTTGCTCTGCCTTCAAGGACTTTGCTTGCCCTTTTGCAGAAGTTCTTAACGACGAAAAGAACGATTGTGCCTCTACTATGTTCAGCTACATCAACATCTACGGTCGTTATCCTCCTGGAATCTTTGCTAACATGTGTAAAGAGGGTAAAGAAGGTCTCGACTGCACCAACGTCACCCAGCCCGCATCCGCAACTTCTGATTCTATCCCTCAAGCCTCCTCAACTGCATCTCTCGCTCTTCTTTCCACCTTCCTCGTTCTCTGTCTTTTCTTCTTGTCTTCTTCGTAAAGTCTTTTAACAACACATCTCAGATCATGTTCCATGGGTAAACAGCACATCATATGTATGCATGCATCTTGGTGTTATGTATTAAACTCCTTGTCTTTTAAACTTGTCTTGTTTTACCATTTTAATCGTGGAGTTTTAAAACTCAACAAGTATACATACATACATACATATGAAGGCCAAACAAGAAGCAAAACAGAATCTAAGTTTTAACATAGGCAATGCCATATTACACAATTTGATTCTTTGGTTTATAAGATGAATGAATTGATAAATTACTGGATGATGAGGTTCATCGATTTCTGTCACCGCGCCTCTAAGTACGTGGATTGTTCACTACCGTCATTACAAAGAAACAGAGACATCTTACATAGAAACCAAGGGCAACACAGGTCAAAGCTCCACTCACCAAACTCTCCCAGGTCCCCATGAAATCATCACACCTTCTTTTCCTGCAACCCACATAACAACATACGCTCCTTACCTCAACAACAGAAACATACTCACAGAAATCATCAAAGGACACACCCGCATACATAGAACACCAAATGCAATTCTCGACTCTCCACCAAATCAAACCTACTACTACTACTAGTAATAAAGAAAAAAAGACCCTAGTACAAGTTTGAGTTGTGTAGTTACCTCTGACGTGTAGCCAGCAGTGGAGAGAAGCCTCTCAACATATTTGCCCATGATGTCAACCTCAAGGTTGACTTTTTGGCCAACCCTCTTAGTCGGGATGACGACGTTCTGCTGCGTATAAGCAACCAACATGAAACTAAAGCAGCTGTCTTGATCAAAGACATCAACGACGGTCAAGCTCGTCCCATCAACAGCAACAAATCCCTTAGGCACAATGTATTTCAACAAAGCCTTGTCAGCTTTGACCTTCACCCACAAGGAATCGCCTTCCACCTCCATCGATTCGATCACTCCCGT
>NC_025699.1:28767943-28768261 GCF_000633955.1 Camelina sativa
TATATATATATATATATAGCTATAGTGAACTATAGAGTAACACATCCATTTTAAAAAATCAAGAAGAAGAGATGAGGATTATAAATAAAATAAAAACATACCGTGAGATAGTTCTTGAAGTATCTGCGGATAGATGGGTCAAAGAAGAAAGAATCATTGGACGAGCTGAGGCCTACACCTTCTTGCCATGCCCAATTGACGTACTGAGTCTTCCCTCCATAAGCTTGTAAGTTGTTCACTAAGCTAAGAAGCAACCTAACACCATGTGTTTTTGCCTCTGCGATTACATGATCCAAGGCCTGACCACGTTATAAAAAA
>NC_025699.1:28768279-28778772 GCF_000633955.1 Camelina sativa
TAAGAGAGAGAAGAAGAGATCAGTTTAGAAGGACACTAAGAGGCTGAAGTTGAACATTTGGGACTGAGAACAGGACAAGTAAACATAAAAAACTCTGAATGCGAAAGAAGGTGTAAATCCTGAAACCAGTTAGCCTTGAAATAATGCATTGCTAACGATAACAAATGCAGCAGATTCTTCCAATTTCCAAGCTATAATAAGAAAAGAAACATATGGAATTGATCAATGAAAAGAGATTATGTAAAATGGATGCTGCATTGCCCTAGTCTTATGACCATCTCCGTTGACATTGTGATTAAAATAAGTTGAACAAAGACTAATGTCGACAAACCTTTAAAATTAAAACAAAGATTTTGTAACGCTCTGCCAAAACAAATATATATATGCAGAAGCTTGATTAAAGGAATGTATGTTGAAAGTGAAGAGAGTTGAGAGATGAGAGAGAGAGGAAAGAAAGAAACCTTGAAGACTCGTTCATCGAATCTGCCAGGAGAGATCTGAAGAGCATTGTAGGCTCCATCATTGAATGCCCAAGTTCTACAAACAGTGAGACCCATTTTGGCTCCAGCTTCAAGCATAGCACCGACACGGTGTCTGCTATGATCATTGACGGCATGGTCCATGAACCAGTAAGAGTTCCAGCCATTCACATAGAGAGCCTTGCCGTCGACCACGAACTGTGTCCCGTTCCGTTTCACGAATCCTCCAGACTGGGGATCATCCCATTTGGAATCAAACCACAAATCTCCAAAGGAGAGGTAGATAAAAGCCACACAAGTAACGAAACCTAGAATTGGTATCACTGGGCCGTTCCCACTAGGACCCATGATGCCTCCTCTTCTTCCTCTTATTATTAGCTTCAGATTTTTCACAATCGCTTGTAATCTCGCCAGTTTCTTCCTCACCACCCCACAATGTATCCAAATCTCGTCCTGGGAAATTAAAAAATCACTCCTTTTCGAGAGAAACGCAATCAAACTTTTATTGAAACCCAAAACGATCAAATGTTTCGGAAACCCAGATGAAATATGCAACAAAGATTAACACTTTGAGCACAGAAATGTGAACTTGATCATCAACGCACACATTACAGATCTCTCAATCGCTCTGTGTAGACTCGGTTAAGGTCCGGTCCTAATACAGATCTACTAGCATTTTTTTACAATTTACATGTAGATAGATATTTGCCAAAATCAAGAAAAATTTGTTGGGAGAAGAAGAGAGGGAGGTGTGTGTCAGAGAATGAGTGAGGAGGAGGAAGAAGAAAAAGGTAGCAAAGTAAGAATCAGATTTCAAGCACTTTTCTTTTGTTTTAATGTCTGTCTCTGTGGACAACTATGCTTTAATTTCGGTACAAAGGGCCTTTTTTACGGTGGTGACACGTTGGTGTCATTAACCTATTTCTCATTTTTGTCTTATTTTTTATTTTTTTTAGATTTACAAAACCATCGAGTATGTCTAATTGTTTATCATACATAGAACAATATTTCAGCGTGTATGTCTAATTGTTTACCATACATAGAACTAAAGAATATTTCAGCGTGTATGTCTAATTGTTTATCATACATAGAACTTATTGTGACAAAAAAAGATTTGTTGAATCAGTCTTTTGTTTACGTAACAGTGATGATGATAGACAATTAGACATACACGCACCAAAGTGACCAGAATCCAAAAGAAAACAAATTTGGACCGACCAAAGTGAATTTCAACGAGGTCAAGTAAGGGAGTTGGGTTTGGTTTCACAATGAAATATGTTCTACTTCTAGTACATGTTTGTTTTATTTGAATTGAAACCGTGACTAAGTTATCTAGATTTCTCCACAATATTGTGTAATTTTTTTGGTAACAAATCTTGGTATTCGCCGTCTGCGATTCTTCTGTGTACATGTAATCATTGTATTCTTCATACCTGGTAAGAGAGATTCAATTTCAAACCATAGTTTTCACGTTAATCGTTAAACATTCAACTAATCACATTCGAAACATAACAAATCTAGAAATTATAATAAGACGGTTTCATACCTTTTTCATCTCTATTCCGATACTTCGTTTTAAGTGATGCAATCTTTGACATGCATTGTGAAAAACTAACTTCAACAGTGAAAGACTCCTTGATGAAGTGGTAGAATCCATCCTTGTCTTGGACGTATGTTTTACCTGTTGGAGATCGGAATTCAAGAATTCCTTCAAGCAATCTTAACCCATCTTCCTTCGTCCAAAACTGTTGAGAGACAACCTTTTTTCCACTTTCTTTGCAGCATTCATGTCTTCAGACGAAGGACATTCACTCACACGCTTAACTACCCATAAAAAAGTTCCCAACATTTATTTGGTTTTTAATATTTCTACTATTTTTCTTACAACTATATGCATTCTAAACATAATTAAATTAAATTATGTTGGTAACATTTTCTCCACTATGTTGATGGTTGACTAATCAATTAACACACTTAAATGTGAATTACCTACATAAATAACATATAAGTTGTGACAACCCGTCCCGTGGACCCCACTAGCCTCACTGCTAGCCGCCCAAACAAACCCTAAGCTGGCCCTGCAGGGCATCGATCCTAACCCCTCACTGGGCAAATGAAACTATTCATCCAAATCTACAGTAGGTTATTAGTTTTGTAACTTACTCTCAATTGTACATGACCTACACATATGTTATCAACAATTTCCCTATAAATAGCAAACACCTTATTAATCACCATCATATAACAAATTTCTCATAAAAATTAAAATTCTATAACATCATTTCTCAATATAACTAATAGTGTTTCAAATATTTTATGTATGTCACTTTTGAAGGTTTGAAAGCAAACGTTGGTTTTAGTTTGTATAGATTTCATGTTAGTATGTTTATAAGAAGTTCACGTGATTTCATGTCCCTTCATTTTACATGTGTATTATTTCTTAATTCTAAATACATTTTTTTCTTTAATTGAATTTAATCATATCATTACTAAGGAAAATAAATATCAAATTTAACATTATAGTACAAAAAGATAAAAATGTATTGACTTATTAAATCATACATAATAGATTGAAAAACTATATCATGAGAAATGTTTTTGCTAATTGTTAAAGCTCGCATTAATTAAACCGTATGTAACTCCACATACAACTCTTCTATTTATGAAGAAAACATACAAAAAATATAAAAAGAAAATAAAATAACTAAATCATTATCATAAAGTATCTTACATATATATAAATTAAAAAAAAACTATTACGATAAAAGAACAAATTTGTATATAATAGAAAATGGTCTCTCTTACCAACAAATCAAAAAAAAAACTCTATCATCATATTAGATAGAGTTTGCTTGCCCTTTTCCAGAAGTTCTTAACGACGAAAAGAACGATTGTGCCTCTACTATGTTCAGCTACATCAACATCTACGGTCGTTATCCTCATGGAATCTTTGCTAACATGTGTAAAGAGGGTAAAGAAGGTCTCGACTGCACCAACGTCACCCAGTCCGCATCCGCAACTTCTGATTCTATCCCTCCAGCCTCCTCAACTGCATCTCTCGCTCTTCTTTCCACCTTCCTCGTTCTCTGTCTTTTCTTCTTGCCTTCTTCGTAAAGTATTTTAACAACACATCTCAGATCATGTTCCATGGGTAAACAGCACATCATATTATATGCATGCATCTTGGTGTTATGTATTAAACTCCTTGTCTTTTAAACTTGTCTTGTTTTACCATTTTAATAGTGGAGTTTTAAAACTCAACAGGTATGCATACATACATACATATGAAGGCCAAACAAGAAGCAAAACAGAATTTAAGTTTTAACATAGGCAATGCCCACTACAAGAAATATCGTTATTGATAGCACATAAAGATAGCACGGTTTTCATAACTGCTATTAAAAGTAAATTTAGAAATTTTGGTACTATGTAATAGCGTTTAAAACTATGCCAAAAAATCACTGAACCAAAAGCTAAAATAACTTATCATCGATTTGTATGCTAAAATTTTTCTCACCCTTAAACACTTTAAACATTTTCTTCCCTTCAGCATCAATGACCTAAAATTTTTTCTTTCTCCCCAAATTAAAATTAGGGCAATTTTCTTCGAGAAAGTCGGGAGCTGAGATCTCCGTGGTCCTGACCTGAGGAGGAAGAACAGAGAGAGACTCGTAATTTTTCAGAAGAGGAAGACTCATGAGTAAAGAAGAATTGGAAGATGGGGATCTGGATGAGACGATGGTCTGGAACTCCTATGCAAAAATTGGTTCAACGAAGAAGTGGAAGAGGCAGATCTGGATAAAGAAGGCGGTCCATCCTCCTTTAATTCCACCAATCTCCATCGTCTTCTGTTACTGGTTCTTCATCACGAGTTTAATTACCGTCGGAGAAACGCTCGTTTCAATAGGATCCTCCTCCAACCTAAACTCAAAATCACCAGCTCCGACTTTTTCCTCAACCGTGACTGTGACCTTCCGAATCTGCGACTGTTTTCCCCTCTTTCTTGTCTTTTAAAACAGCACTAGAGTTCTCTCCATCGCTCGGGGCTGTGACCTGTGCTCCGTCATCGTAACTCCAGCCATATACGTATTCTTCTTCTTCTTCTCTCTGGTTTTCAATTAATTAAATCATATGGGTTTTGTAAAGTCTTGATCTTTGATTTGTAATGTTCCTTTAATGGGTTATGGAGGAACAGACACATCAATTGCAGAGAGACTATCCATGTCTTGTGTGAAATCGTTGTGTCGAATACAAACAGATGTTCTTTGATAATTTAGTATGTCTTTATCTCTCTTCTGCTCATATTTCGGTAAGCTACCAGATATTCTTGTGATTTGGATCTGCAATTCAGAGAAGCTGATTGTGTGTCATTTTGCAGTGTGAATTAGTTATGAAGACTGCGAGGAATCTAACTGTGGTGACAGTTGAGTTCAAGGAGACTATGTAAGTCATTTACCTATCTCGTGCTACTTACATTGTTTAACTTTGCTAGGGCGGATAATGAGCAAGCCATCTTCCTCTTGAAAGCTTTTCTTCTATGAACTACACATTGGTGATTATAATGTCGAAGTTATGCTGATACAAGGTGAATGCTTTATTTATCTGCTTCTCTACTTGTTTTATAGATAACCTTAATTTTGATTCTACTTACCCCATAGTCTCTGATTTTTGAGTTTGAGCTAAAATTTCATTTTTTGACCTGTCAACGTTTTGGGTTAGTGAATATCTTCCTTTAATTTACCACAAAAGCACCTTAATATTGTATTAACGAGTTGAAAGTATTGTATTAATTTTGATCAACGTCACATTCATGTGGATTTTCTCAGTTTGTCAAAAGTTGGAATCCAAGAAGATAAGAACATACAAAGAGGTAAAACTCTCTTTTCCGTTAATAATTTATGACGTAAATAGTGAGTTGTTTATCTAGGCCAAAGATTTGTTGGTAGTAAAGTTTTCTGTTGTAATGTGAGTTTATCTGTTTTTAATGTTATACAGAGAGGAAACAACTATTAGCGAATAGCGATGTTGGAGGTGTATACAGAGAGAAGCAACAATCATTTTAATATTGGTACAAAAGCTGTAGTTGTTGGTGCTGGATGCCAAGGCATAGTCGAACATTGGGTGTTTCTATTTATGTGGTAATACCAGTTTGTTTTATTGCTCATCTACAAGATGGAACTTGGAGTAGAGGTATGTAACTATGTATACTCTTGAACTCTAATGAAAATCAAATCAAAAACATAAGCTTTAAGTTGATATGGATACACATGATTACAGGGAATATGGACGAGAATGCTTACCGGAACAGTTCTTCAGACATGTGTAATGCTTTTGATGGGAAGGCGAAACCGATAGAGGAGAAGAGACCGAAGAGATCGAAGTTTGTCTCTATCCTTATAATGTTAACTTTTTGGATAAAACTTGGCAGCATAGTATAAGACTTGGTATGATATGTAAGACTTGTTTATATTAATGTTATGTTATGAATGTTGATGATTTATGAATTTTTTTTTTTATATCAATCCAGTTAAATAAAATCTGCAAAACTATTGTCAAATATATAAATTATAAAAATTAAATAAAATATATATATATATATATATATATATATATCCATATAGCAAAATAAAAATGGTACGACATAATATAAGATAGCACGAAATATGTGTTATAAATAACTATATTATAGCATTTGATTAATGTTATAAAAGAATAATATATAATAACATGTCAAAAACGCTATAATAGAAGTGATACCTAAGATAGCTGCGGAAAACATAGCATTTATGAAAACGCTATTAAACACATATGAGAGCATTTATTGTGTGCTATGAATGTTGCTTTTTCTTGTAGTGGCCATATTACACAATTTGATTCTTTGGTTTATAAGACGAATGAATTGATCAATTACTGGATGATGAGGTTCATCGAACCGCGCCTCTAAGTACGTGGATTGTTCACTACCGTCATTACAAAGAAACAGAGACATCTTACATAGAAACCAAGGGCAACACAGGTCAAAGCTCCACTCACAAAACTCTCCCAGGTCCCCATGAAATCATCACACCTTCTTTTCCTTCAACCCACATAACAACATACGCTCCTTAGCTCAACAACAGAAACATACTCAAAGAAATCATCAATGGACACACCCACATACACAGAACACCAAATGCAATTCTCGACTCCCCACCAAATCAAACCTACTACAGTAGAACCTCTATAAATTAATACTCTTTAAATTAATACTCGCTATAAATTAATAAATTCTTCCGGTCCCAAGTTAGCCCGGTGTAAAAAATGACACATTTCGATAAATTAATAAGATAATATTTTTTTTTGGAAATCCTATGTAAAAATATGGTCCCATCAATATTGTAAATTAATAATCAAATAATATATATATATATATATATATATATATCTAAGAAAATCTAGTGAAATATGACTCTTTTGTTGTTTGTATATTCTTGAATTTGCATTTTTATTGGAGCTCATCTATAATCTTTTTCATTGTTGTCTTTTCAAATCATATCCAAAAATTATGGAGAGTCCTAAATGCGATAATTGTTTCTTTACATGTAATTGGCTCTAAAATTACCGCAATATCTTCTTTGACTTCATCATTACCATGAATGATACTAGTAACAATTTCTTCTAAACTCTAAACTTCTAACATTTATCATTTTTACCTAAACTCTAAACTTAGCAATTACGATAGCCAAGAAGATTATAAAGTAAGAAATTGTTTAAAAATATGAATGATAACAAAAGTATCTTATTGTAATATAACTTTTCAAAATTATGAAAATTAAAAATATTTTCATAAATTAAAACTTCTATATATTAATAAAATTTCATGGTCCCGACATTATTAATTTATAGAGGTTTTATTGTACTAGTAATAAAGAAAAAAGACCCTACTACAGGTTTGAGTTGTGCAGTTACCTCTGACGTGTAGCCAGCAGTGGAGAGAAGCCTCTCAACATATTTGCCCATGATGTCAACCTCAAGGTTGACTTTCTGGCCAACCCTCTTAGTCGGGATACGACATTCTGCTGCGTATAAGCAACCAACATGAAACTGAAGCAGCTGTCTTGATCAAAGACAAAACAAAATGCATTAAATCACAATCAGATCAAATTAGTTTTGTAACTTACTCTTAATTGTACATGACCTACACATTTGCTATCAACAATTTCCCTATAAATAGCAAACACCTTATTAATCACCATCATATAACAAATTTCTCATAAAAATTAAAATTCTATAACATCATTTCTCAATATAACTAATGGTGTTTCAAATATTTTATGTATGTCACTTTTGAAGATTTGAAAGAAAACGTTGGTTTTAGTTTGTATAGATTTCATGTTAGTATGTTTATAAGTAGTTCACGTGATTTCATGTCCCTTCTTTTTACATGTGTATTATTTCTTAATTCTAAATACATTTTTTTCTTTAATTGAATTTAATCATATCATTACTAAGGAAAATAAATATCAAATTTAACATTATAGTACAAAAAGATAAAGATGTATTGACTTATTAAATCATACATAATAGATTGAAAAACTATATCATGAGAAATGTTTTTACTAATTGTTAAAGCTCGCATTAATTAAACCATATATAACTCCACATACAACTCTTCTATTTATGAAGAAAACATATAAAAAATATAAAAAGAAAATAAAATAACTAAATTATTATCATAAAGTATCTTACATATATATAAATTAAAAAAAACTATTACGATAAAAGAACAAATTTGTATATAATAGAAAATGGTCTCTCTTACCAACAAATCAAAAAAAAAAAACTCTATCATCATATTAGATAGAACAATGTATATGTATAATAGTTAGTTTTTTTATAGTTGTATCTAATATTTTATTATAAGGTTATAGTCAGTCTATAAATAAATTATAAATTAGTTAGTAAAAATAACAAATTTATGTAATACAACAATGAAGTTCAAATTGAAAACACAATAAAACAACTAACTTTATTCATCCAATTTTTACTATTTGAAGTGATTGAAGAGGTTGGAAAACAATTATTCAACCAATTGTCACTATGTGATTTGTAGAGGTTGAAAAAAAAATATTCAGAATGCATTAATATCACAATTAAGTTAAATTAGTTTTGTAACTTACTCTCAATTGTAAATGACCTACACATTTGTTATCAACAATTTCCCTATAAATAGTAAACATCTTACTAATCACCATCATATAACAAATCCCTCATAAAAATTAAAATTATATAACATCATTTCTCAATATAACTAATGGTGTTTCAAATATTTTATGTATGTCACTTTTGAAGATTTTAAAGCAAATGTTGGTTTTAGTTTGTATAGATTTCATGTTAGTATGTTTATAAGAAGTTCAAGTGATTTCATGTCCCTTCATTTTACATGTGTATTATTTCTTAATTCTAAATACATTTTTTTCTTTAGTTGAATTTAATCATATCATTACTAAAATAAATAAATATCAAATTTAACATTATAGTACAAAAAGATAAAGATGTATTGACTTATTAAATCATACATAATGAATTGGAAAACTATATCATGAGAAATATTTTTACTAATTGTTAAAGCTTGCATTAATTAAACGTATGTAACTCCACATACAACTCTTCTACTCATGAACATTAATTAAACTTTGTTAAGAGAGAGATCAGTTTAGAAAGGACACTAAGTGGCTGAAGATGAACATGATGAACATTGCCAAAACAAAGTCATGACCAAAAAAACCATAAAACCAAATCCAAATTTTTAAAGCAAAGAGGATGCTTTTCAACGTTGATAAATAAGAGACACAATGTCATCGACAAAGGTTAAATTTTGTAAAAAAACTTCATCCTCTTTGGCCTTCAAGATGCTCCATCGGTCCATCATTTCCTTCTTCTTCTCTTCTGGAACCTGACCCCAAACCATTTTCACTGCATCTCCACCCATACCACGATTAGCAACCAAAGGAAGCAAAACAGACACTAGAAAAAAATGTATTATAACATCATTTATTTTATATTTTTGCATTACATTTAAATGATACAAAAATAATCTGCATCACTTTAATAAATGATTTACATTTTGTTGATGCAAATAATTTGCATCGGTTGTGAAACAATCCTTCCCGTTTTTTTTTTTTTTTTTAACCTTAATTTACTAGTGGTCCCATACCCACTAACATCCTAACAACAATCAATAACCGCGGATAACCAATAAAACAGTTTCCATTTAATCCAATAAAATTCCAACATAAATAAACCAATATTCAATAATGCAATAAACCAAACCAACAATGAAATAGCAAGGTTCCAACATCCTACAATGCTCTATCAACTCCATACTAGCAACCTAACAATAGCTAGACCACAATCAATCAAGCCTCTAGAACATCCTCTTCCTCATCGCTTTTGATTCCACGCTCACACTTTTCCTTTACCTGCACACCACAAACAACAATTGAGATGCGTAAGTATTATCATAAATACTTAGTGAGGCCGTCCCCCATCTACTAGGTTATACACACAAGCATATGAGACCCTCAAGTTAAGCAAGCAAACAAAACGCAAGCAATACATCAAACCAGGAAAACAAGTCTCGGATGAGACCAGTGTCGACCGACGCTTAAACCGGTGTCGATCGATGATGTGAGCCATGGTGTCGATCGATGCTTGAAAGGTGTCGATCGATGCTGACACAAACAGTGTCGACCGATGCTCTAATGGTGTCGATCGATGCCATACCTGCAGACGCGAACTGAACGAACACGAACGACGAATCCCGATTCCAATCATCCCGATTTCGCCCCCAAACTCACCCAAATGACACACAAACCTATGGGAAACTCGAAAACAACATACCCAAGCAACAAACACCACAGAAAGACAAGGAAACAGCCAAACAAAAGAGATCTCATGCTTAGATCAACCATGGTCAAGCACTCACCTCAAGAACAGGAAGATTGGATTGAGAAACGTGGAAAACAACACCTC
>NC_025699.1:28779301-28784279 GCF_000633955.1 Camelina sativa
GACTAAATACCATCAGCCAAGGTTTCCCGTGCACTGTCGCAACAGCCCGCACACCTCCGACTGAACCATGAGGTCTCCCTCTAGCCAATATACTCGCATCAAAAACACTATTTGCTCACAACTCAGTGCTTCCCCCGTCCGTGGTCGCAACCAACAAATCATGCCGGCTCGCTATTAGGCCATCCGCCTTAAGCTACGGCATCCAGGAAGTCACTCACAACACACTCCCCCCGCTCTCGGGTCGCAACCCTCGAGACATACCGGCTCACTGCCAAGCCTTGGCTCACAGCTACGGTATCCAGGGAGTCTCACATATCCCGCTCTTGTGTCGTCACCCTCGAGCGCGCTCTCGGATCGTCATCCGAAGCCTCATACCACTCCCACTCTCTGGCCACAAAGTCCATCGAGCTATCGGTATCACATGAGTTGGGCCCACACGGCCTTGAGCAAAACAAATTTGATGCCATTGAGTATCTCCCGGCTAGATCTACCACAACACTTCCCACAAAAATTCCCTTTTTAGAAACTTTCTAATTCTGGAAACCTTCCTTTTGTGGAAACTTTCTATTTATGGAAACTTCCAAAAATAGAAACCCGAGCTATTTCTCTTCTTCCCATGACAACAACAGTCAATCATAAAGAAAAATACTCATCTTATTAATCTCAAAAATGTCATAATCGTTACAACCTCAACGAAAATACAATAGAAAAATAAGATACAACAATCCNTCTTCCGAAGTTCCTTGACTCTCCTCCCGAGTACCCTCAAAGGTCTCGCCTCCAACGTCATGTTGGGCTGAAGATCCTCAGGAATCTTAGGTAACAACCGATCACCCTCGTGAAGACACTTCCTCAGCATCGACACATGAAATACCTTGTGGAACGCACGCATAACCTCAGGCAACTCCAACCGGTATGCCACTGGTCCCACCCGCTCAACCACTCTGAACGGACCCATGTACCTCGGACTCAACTTA
Organism: Camelina sativa; assembly: GCF_000633955.1. Lineage (NCBI taxonomy): Eukaryota > Viridiplantae > Streptophyta > Magnoliopsida > Brassicales > Brassicaceae > Camelina > Camelina sativa. Next base: position 28,780,279 of record NC_025699.1, read on the forward strand.
GTCTCTGTCAATGACCTGTTCGGACCCCGCAACATGGCCATCTTGAGGTACACTCTATCACCAACCTGAAACTCAAGATCCTTTCTCCTCTTATCAGCATAGCTCTTCTGCCGATCCTGAGCCTCCTTCATGTTCAGCCTCAAAACCCGAATCTTCTCCGAGGTCTCCTGAACAAAATCTGCACCAAATATGCTCCTCTCCCCCACCTGAGTCCAACATAAAGGTGTACGACACGGCCTCCCATACAGGGCCTCATAAGGAGCCATCCCAATACTAGCCTGGTAGCTGTTGTTATAAGCAAACTCCACCAAACTCAAGTGATCTGCCCAATGACCACCCCAATCCAGCACACACATCCTCAATAAATCCTCCAAAATCTGGATCGTCCTCTCTGACTGACCGTCCGTCTGAGGATGATAGGCTGTACTCATATGCACCTTCGTGCCCAACTCTGCCTGAAACGCCCTCCAGAACACCGAAGTGAACTTGGAATCTCTATCAGACACAATACTAACAGGCACACCATGCAATCTGACTATCTCCCTCACATACTTCTTGGCCAAAACCGCTGCTCCATCAGTTTTCTTGATGGCCAGAAAATGTGCAGACTTAGTCAAACGGTCCACAATGACCCAAATAGCATCAAACGTCCTCGACACAGGTAAACCTACCACGAAGTCCATCGTGATCAAATCCCACTTCCACTCTGGAATGGGTAAACTCTGTAACAAACCACCAGGAACCTGATGCTCCGCCTTCACCAGCTGGCAAGTATCACACTTCGCCACCCAGTCAGCTACGTCCTTCTTCATCCCGACCCAGTGATAGTACCGCTTGAGGTCACGGTACATCTTGGTCGCTCCTGGATGAATAGAGAACTTGCTCGAATGAGCCTCTCTCAGTATCTCCTGCCTCAAATCCTCACCCTTGGGCACACAGATCCGACCATGCACAAGGATAGTACCATTAGCAGAAACCTGATACTCTGCACCCGCAGCCTTAGAGGCATTCACCAGCCCCTCATCACTCTCCTGAGCTAACCTCACTCTGCTCAACAAATCTGCTCTATCAACTGCCTCCAAACCCAAAGGTTCTTGTGAGATAGCACACAAACTCAATGCACTAATCTCACCTACCAACACCTCCATATCCTGCTCCTGAGCCGAAGCCACCCGCTTCCGACTCAAGGCATCTGCAACCAGATTAGCTTTACCAGGATGGTAAGCTATGTCCAAATCATAATCCGCTACTAACTCCATCCAACGCCTCTGCCTCAAATTCAGCTCAGGCTGAGTAAAAATATACTTCAGACTCTTGTGATCTGTAAATACCTGTACCTTCCCACCATACAGATAGGATCTCCAAATCTTAAGAGCAAAGATCACTGCTGCCATCTCCAAATCATGAGTAGGGTAATTAGCTTCATGCTTCCGCAACTGCCGCGAAGCATAAGCTATAACCTTCCCCTGCTGCATAAGTACACAACCCAACCCCACTCTAGAAGCATCTGTATACACAACATAAGGCTCGTCCTGCTCAGGCAATGCTAACACCGGCGTGGTAGTCAACATCTGCTTGAGACTTGCAAAACTTGCCTCACACTCTGGTGACCACACAAACGGGACATCCTTCCCTGTAAGCTTAGTCATCGGCTGAGCCATACTCGCAAAACCCCGAACAAACCTCCTGTAGTAACCTGCTAACCCCAGGAAACTCCGAATCTCAGTGGCACTCTGCGGCCTCGGCCACTCCCTGATGGACTGAATCTTCTCTGGATCCACTGAAACTCCCTCAGCTGAAACAATATGACCCAAGAATCCCATCTCACGCTGCCAGAAACTGCACTTACTCAGCTTGGCAAACAACTTCTGCTCCCGCAGCTTCTCCAGAACTGCTCTCAGATGTACTGCATGCTCCTCAGAACTCTTGGAAAATACCAGGATGTCATCGATGAAAATGATGATTGACTCGTCCAGAAACTCCTGAAACACGCTGTTCATCAATCTCATAAACGCAGCTGGTGCGTTAGTCAATCCGAAAGGCATCACCACAAACTCATAATGCCCATATCTCGTTCTGAAAGCCGTCTTCCTCACATCTGCCTCATGTATCGGAATCTGGTGATAACCTGAAGCCAAGTCGATCTTGGAGAACCAAGTAGCACCCCTCAACTGATCCAACAACTCATCAATCCTCGGGAGAGGGTACTTGTTCTTCACAGTAACTCGGTTCAAACCCCGATAGTCGATACACAACCGAAAACTCCCGTCCTTCTTCTTAACAAACAGCACCGAAGCTCCCCACGGTGAACAACTAGGATGGATAAAACCCTTACTCAACAAATCCTCCAGCTGCTTCTTCAGCTCTGCCATCTCTGCTGGAGCCATCCTGTAAGGAGCCTTGGATAGCGGCATCGTCCCCGGTTCCAGCTTAATAGTAAAAGGATTCGACCGAGATGGTGGTAATCCCTGCAATGACTGAAACACATCCTCAAAGTCCTCCACTACTGGAATGCCGCTAACCGTAGACTTCCCCACTGACTCTGGCATAGATATAGTAACCAGATAAGCCTCACGGCCCTTCTCGATCATCTTCCCAGCCTGAACGGCTGAGATCACGAGACTCCCCGAAGTCGGTCTAATACCCTGAAAAACCAACTTCCCTCCTGGACGCTCAAACTCCACTCTACCCCGATAGCAATCCAAATGCACCTTATACCGATGCAACCAATCCATGCCAAAAATAACATCATACAACTCTACTGGACTGATAAGCAAATCCGCTGGCCACGACTCTCCTGCGATCTGAATATCAACTCCTCCAGCTCGTCCAATATCCCTCAGGAACTTGCCTCCCGCAACTCTGACAACTCCTGAACACTCTCCAGAATCCCCTCTGATCCCCGCACTCTCGGCACACTCCGGAGTAATGAAGCTATGAGAAGCTCCAGAATCAAACATAACATGGGACTTTAACCCGCCCACCAACAAGGTCCCTACACAAATCCCATGTGTTGAGAACCTAACATTCGATCACAAGCAAAAACAAACATAATCTGAACTATTAAATTGACTAAGTTCGAATCTCAGAAGTTGTACATGTGATCGCTCCCGCACTAGTGCCACCGGTCTCCCTAGTCGAGTACACCTGAGATGTCAGCTCGATCCAACCCACCGGCTGCACACCGTGCTGCACACCTGACTGACCACCAGCCTGCACCGCTGCTACTGCCATCTGCTGCAACTTGGGACAATGAGGCTTGATATGCCCCGTCTCTCTGCAGTAGTAACACACTCGAGTATCTGTCCGCGGCTCCGTCACCGCCCGCTGCTCTGTCACTGCCCGCTGCTCACCTCTTTGTGGACAGCTAGTCACCTTGTGGTCCCTGCTACCACACCCAAAGCATCTCGCACCCCCGTGCCTTGATCTCTGCATAAGATCAAACTTCCGCTTCTGCCCCTGCGCAGGCTTGCCGCCCTTGCTAGGAACAGAAGGCGGCTGAGACCGTTGTGGCTGCACCGAAGAATTGACCACAACCACCTGTGACCTCAAGTCATCCTCTATCCCAGCTGCAACCTAAACCAGCTCCGCTCTCGCAGCATAGCTCCTCACTCTGCACCGAGTCCTCAGATCATCCCGCAGAGCCAACAAGAACCTCCGCACCTGAGCCAACTCTGGCTCCCATGTCCGGCCTGCATACCCCAACAAGCCGACTGAACTCTGCATCCAGCTCCCGCACTGTACGGTCCCCCTGAGTCAACCCTAAGAACCGTGCCTCCATACGATCAAGAGCCTCCTGAGGAAAATACTTGGAGTTAAACTCCCTCACAAAATCTCCCCAAGACATACCCCGCTGCACCCTCCGTGCTGTCACCGACCTCCACCACGCACGTGCATCTCCTGACAAGTAAAACACTGCCAGATCCACCCTGAACTGGTCGGGACACCTAAGCGAAAGGAAAATATCCTCCATCCGCTCTCTCCACTCATCCGCTACACTC
>NC_025699.1:28784511-28784649 GCF_000633955.1 Camelina sativa
CTGGCCATGCTCTGGGTCACACTCTCACTGGCCTCAGGAACCTGACCTCGTCCTCGACCACGACCACGACCACGTCCACGACCCCGACCATGACCACGCCCGCGACCAACAGCATCCTCACCTCTAACCATCTGTGTC
>NC_025699.1:28784709-28792627 GCF_000633955.1 Camelina sativa
ATCCTCAGTAAATCCTCCAGAATCTGGATCGTCCTCTCTGACTGACCATCTGTCTGAGGATGGTAGGCTGTACTCATATGCACCTTCGTGCCCATCTCTGCCTGAAACTCCCTCCAGAACACCGAAGTGAACTTGGAATCTCTATCAGACACAATACTAGCAGGCACACCATGCAATCTGACTATCTCCCTCACGTACTTCTTGGCCAAAACCGCTGCTCCATCAGTTTTCTTGATGGCCAGAAAATGCGCAGACTTAGTCAAACGGTCCACAATGACCCAAATCGCATCAAACGTCCTCGACACAGGCAAACCCACCACGAAGTCCATCGTGATGAAATCCCACTTCCACTCTGGAATGGGTAAACTCTGTAATAATCCACCAGGAACCTGATGCTCCGCCTTCACTAGTTGGCAAGTGTCACACTTCGCCACCCAGTCAGCTACGTCCTTCTTCATCCCGACCCAGTGATAATATCGCTTGAGGTCACGGTACATCTTGGTCGCTCCTGGATGAATAGAGAACTTGCTCGAATGAGCCTCTCTCAGTATCTCCTGCCTCAAATCCTCACCCTTGGGCACACAGATCCGACCATGCACAAGGATAGTACCATTAGCAGAAACCTGATACTCTGCACCCGCAGCCTTAGAGGCATTCACCAGCCCCTCATCGCTCTCCTGAGCTAACCTCACTCTGCTCAACAAATCTGCTCTATCAACTGCCTCCAAACCCAAAGGTTCTTGTGAGATAGCACACAAACTCAATGCACTAATCTCACCTACCAACACCTCCATATCCTGCTCCTGAGCCGAAGCCACCCGCTTCCGACTCAAGGCATCTGCAACCAGATTAGCTTTACCAGGATGGTAAGCTATGTCCAAATCATAATCCGCTACTAACTCCATCCAACGCCTCTGCCTCAAATTCAGCTCAGGCTGAGTAAAAATGTACTTCAGACTCTTGTGATCTGTAAATACCTGTACCTTCCCACCATACAGATAGGATCTCCAAATCTTAAGAGCAAAGATCACTGCTGCCATCTCCAAATCATGAGTAGGATAATTAGCTTCATGCTTCCGCAACTGCCGCGAAGCATAAGCTATAACCTTCCCCTGCTGCATAAGTACACAACCCAACCCCACTCTAGAAGCATCTGTATACACAACATAAGGCTCGTCCTGCTCAGGCAATGCTAACACCGGCGTGGTAGTCAACATCTGCTTGAGACTTGCAAAACTTGCCTCACACTCTGGTGACCACACAAACGGGACATCCTTCCCTGTAAGCTTAGTCATCGGCTGAGCCATACTCGCAAAACCCCGAACAAACCTCCTGTAGTAACCTGCTAACCCCAGGAAACTCCGAATCTCAGTGGCACTCTGCGGCCTCGGCCACTCCCTGATGGACTGAATCTTCTCTGGATCCACTGAAACTCCCTCAGCTGAAACAATATGACCCAAGAACCCCATCTCACGCTGCCAGAAACTGCACTTACTCAGCTTAGCAAACAACTTCTGCTCCCGCAGCTTCTCCAACACTGCTCTCAGATGTACTGCATGCTCCTCAGGACTCTTAGAATATACCAGGATGTCGTCGATGAAAATGATGACTGACACGTCCAGAAACTCCTGGAACACGCTGTTCATCAATCTCATAAACGCAGCTGGCGCGTTTGTCAACCCAAACGGCATCACCACAAACTCATAGTGCCCATATCTCGTCCTGAAGGCTGTCTTCCTCACATCTGCCTCATGAATAGGGATCTGATGATAACCTGAAGCCAAGTCGATCTTGGAGAACCAAGTAGCACCCCTCAACTGATCCAACAACTCATCAATCCTCGGGAGAGGGTACTTGTTCTTCACAGTAACTCGGTTCAAACCCCGGTAGTCAATACACAACCGAAAACTCCCATCCTTCTTCTTAACAAACAACACCGGAGCTCCCCACGGTGAACAACTAGGACGGATAAAACCCTTGCCCAACAAATCCTCCAGCTGCTTCTTCAGCTCTGCCATCTCTGCTGGAGCCATCCTGTAAGGAGCCTTGGATAACGGCATCGTCCCCGGTTCCAGCTCAATGGTAAAAGGATCCGACCGAGATGGTGGTAATCCCTGCAATGACTGGAACACATCCTCAAAGTCCTCCACAACCGGAATACCGCTAACCGTAGACTTCCCCACTGACTCTGGCATAGATATAGTAACCAGATAGGCCTCACGGCCCTTCTCGATCATCTTCCCTGCCTGAACGGCTGAGATCACGAGACTCCCCGAAGTCGGTCTAATACCCTGAAAAACCAACTTCCCTCCTGGACGCTCAAACTCCACTCTACCCCGATAGCAATCCAAATGCACCTTATACCGATGCAACCAATCCATGCCAAAAATAACATCATACAACTCTACTGGACTGATAAGCAAATCCGCTGGCCACGACTCTCCTGCGATCTGAATATCAACTCCTCCAGCTCGTCCAATATCCCTCAGGAACTTGCCTCCCGCAACTCTGACAACTCCTGAACACTCTCCAGAATCCCCTCTGATCCCCGCACTCTCGGCACACTCCGGAGTAATGAAGCTATGAGAAGCTCCAGAATCAAACATAACATGGGACTTAAACCCGCCCACCAACAAGGTCCCTACACAAACCTCNATGTGTTGAGAACCTAACATTCGATCACAAGCAAAAACAAACATAATCTGAACTATTAAATTGACTAAGTTCGAATCTCAGAAGTTGTACATGTGATCGCTCCCGCACTAGTGCCACCGGTCTCCCTAGTCGAGTACACCTGAGATGTCAGCTCGATCCAACCCACCGGCTGCACACCGTGCTGCACACCTGACTGACCACCAGCCTGCACCGCTGCTACTGCCATCTGCTGCAACTTGGGACAATGAGGCTTGATATGCCCCGTCTCTCTGCAGTAGTAACACACTCGAGTATCTGTCCGCGGCTCCGTCACCGCCCGCTGCTCTGTCACTGCCCGCTGCTCACCTCTCTGTGGACAGCTAGACACCTTGTGGTCCCTACTACCACACCCAAAGCATTTCGCACCCCCGTGCCTCGATCTCTGCATAACATCGAACTTCCTCTTCTGCCCCTGCGCAGGCTTGCCGCCCTTGCTAGGAACAGAAAGCGGCTGAGACTGCTGTGGCTGCACCGAAGAACTGACCACAACCACCTGTGACCTCAAGTCATCCTCTATCCCAGCTGCAACCTCAACCAGCTCTGCTCTCGTAGCATAGCTCCTCACTCTGCACCGAGTCCTCAAATCATCCCGCAGAGCCAACAAAAACCTCCGCACCTGAGCCGCCTCTGGCTCCCATGCCCTGCCTGCATACCCTACAAGCCGACTGAACTCTGCATCCAGCTCCCGCACTGTACGGTTCCCCTGAGTCAGACCCAAGAACCGTGCCTCCATACGATCAAGAGCCTCCTGAGGAAAATACTTGGAGTTAAACTCCCCCACAAAATCTCCCCAAGACATACCCCTCTGCACCCTCCGTGCTGTCACCGACCTCCACCACACACGAGCATCTCCTGACAAGTAGAACACTGCCAGATCCACCCTGTACCGGTCGGGACACCTAAGCGAAAGGAAAATATCCTCCATCCGCTCTCTCCACTCATCCGCTACACTCGGATCGGTACCTCCTGAGAAATACCCTGCTCCCACATGCCGCAGCTGCTCCATCATCCGCACATACTGAGCATCCACAACCTCGGCCCCCGGCTGCACACCTGCCTGCAAACCCGCCACAGGCTGCACCGCTGGACCCTGCCCACCACCCACGGGCGGCACTACCGGATCCTGCCCACCAACCACTGGCGGCACTACTGGATCCTGCCCACCAACCACTGGCGGCACAACTGCTGGAAGTCGCTGCAAAACCTGAGCTAGCAAGTCCATCAAGACATCCTCCCTGCCTGGAGCACCTCCCGCTGCAACCCCCACACCCGGGGCAACACCGTGACCGACACCGGGCCCATCCGCCCTGCCGTCACCCAAACCAGCCTGGTCTCCAGACACACTAGGATGAACCTGTGACTCCGCTACCTCCTCACTGGCCATGCTCTGGGTCACACTCACACTGGCCTCAGGAACCTGACCTCGTCCCCGACCACGACCACGACCACGCCCACGACCACGACCACGACCGCGACCAACAGCATCCTCACCTCTAACCATCTGTACCAACAAGAACAGAAGGCTAAGCAACAAATAGTTCTAATAACACAAGAACACAACTTACCGTGGAATCACAAAACCGGCTCGAAGAGGATGTTCTAGGACTTCATGCCACACACAATTGACCAACTCACACAATCAATCATAGCATGGAATCCTAAACATCAACAGCAAAAGCATAATGAACCCCTAGACCTAGAAGCGTAAGGGCTCTGATACCAAAATGAAACAACCCTTCTTTTTATTTATATATATAATATAATTCACTAGTGGTCCCATACCCACTAACATCCTAACAACAATCAACAACCGCGGATAACCAAAGAAACCATTCCATTAATCCAATAAGAAATCCAACATAAATAAACCAATAATCAATAATGCAATAATCCAACCAACAATGAAATAGCAAGGTTCCAACATCCTACAATGTTCTATCCTCTCAAAACTAGCAACCTAACAATAGCTAGACCACAATCAATCAAGCCTCTAGAACATCCTCCTCCTCATCGCCTTTGATTCCACGATCACACTTTTCCTTTACCTGCACACCACAAACAACAATTGAGATGCGTAAGTATTATCATAAATACTTAGTGAGGCCGTCCTCCCATCTACTAGGTTATACACACAAGCATATGAGACCCTCAAGTTAAGCAAGCAAACAAAACACAAGCAATACATCAAACCAGGAAAACAAGTCTCGGTTGAGACTGGTGTCGACCGACGCTTAAACCGGTGTCGATCGATGCTGTGAGCCATGGTGTCGACCGATGCTCTAATGGTGTCGATCGATGCTGACACAAACAGTGTCGACCGATGCTCTAATGGTGTCGATCGATGCCATACCTGCAGACGCGAACTGCACGAACACGAACGACGAATCCCGATTCCAATCATCCCGATTTCGTCCCCAAACTCACCCAAATGACACACAAACCTATGGGAAACTCGAAAACAACATACCCAAGCAACAAACACCACAGAAAGACAAGGAAACAGCCAAACAAAAGAGATCTCATGCTTAGATCAACCATGGTCAAGCACTCACCTCAAGAACAGAAGATTGGGGTTGAGAAATCGATGGAATCAACACCTCCAGAAGCTTCTCCTTCGTTCCCAGCAACAGTTATCACTTCTACAGCCTCAGATCTCTCCAAAATCTCCAAGAACAAGCCAAAAAATCACAAAAACGTTTTTCTCTCTTTTCTCTCTTTCTTTTCACTCAACGGCGACCAAAAATGAGACTCTCAAACCCTTAATTCGTTTTTAGCCCTTAAAACCACGATTAGGGATTTTAATTGAACCAAACCGAACCAAACAGCAATTAAAACGAACCGGACCAAACCAGAAAACATCGTGTCGATCGATACACCAAGGGTGTCGATCGACACCCACACCAAAACCTTAAAAAGTTGGTTCGCGGATGTTACAGGTTGAGACAAATATTTGTATCGATTATTATAATTGAAGTTATAATGTATCAATATTTTTAAAAAATGATACTAATTTTGCATCACTTAGTATAAATTATTTTAATATTTTGTTTTGACTATAGTAGGTGATGTTAAATATTTATGTCAATTCTAAATAGCTGATGTTAAGACTATGATATCTGTTTTAAGAAATGATTCAAATAATTGTATATTTTATAATTAAAAATTAAATCAAATATGAATAATCGATAAATTCGTGTTAGTTTCAGAAATAGTTATAATAATTTTGCTATTTTCAATAATCAATAATTATAAATAAAATAATATTTAAAAAAACTTAAATTTCATAGCCTTGAATTTATTTAAATATTATTTTATTTAAAGGATTTGAGCGATTAGGCTAATAAAATATGGTGAATTAGAAACAAAATTAGATTTTCATTGAGAATAAAAAACAAATCCTGACGGAAATGTCCTGACGAATTACACCTATTTGCTATGCATCCGGAGAAATGTCCAGGTCCTGACGGAATGACGGCTTTGTTCTTCCAAAGATTCTGGTCTTCTCTCAAAGGGGACTTAGTGGCTTTAATTAAAGATTTTTTTCGCACAGGCAGGTTTGATCCGCTTTTAAATGAGACCAGTATTTGCCTCATTCCTAAAGTAGATCGGCCACAGCGGATGGCGGAGTTTAGACCTATAAGTCTATGTAATGTGAGCTATAAGATTATTTCTAAAGTGTTGTGCTTCCGTCTAAAACGTCTTTTGCCCCGTTTGGTCTCTGAAACTCAATCAGCATTTGTATCTGGACGATTAATTACTGATAATATTCTAGTGGCTCAAGAGATGTTTCACGGTTTAAATACAAATAAAAGGTGTAATTCGGAATTTTTGGCTTTTAAAACGGATATGAGTAAGGCATATGATCGGGTAGAATGGGACTTTCTGGAGGCGGTTTTGGACAAGTTAGGTTTCGATAGGAGATGGATTTCGTGGATTATGTGGTGTGTATCATCAGTGTCATATCAAGTTCTTCTGAATGGACAGCCAAGAGGTTTTATTAGACCACAGAGGGGGTTACGACAAGGGGACCCTCTTTCACCATACTTATTCATTCTTTGCACGGAGGTTTTGATTGCTAATATAAAGCAGGCTGAAAGAGCGGAAAAGTTGACGGGCATTACCATTGCCCGTGGTAGTCCTACTATCTCGCACCTGCTGTTTGCGGATGATAGTCTGTTCTTCTGCAAAGCTACTGATCAGGAATGTAGGACGGTTATGGAGATAATGGGGTCTTATGGCAGAGCCTCAGGTCAAGAGGTCAATCTGGCAAAATCATCTATTATGTTTGGCAAAAAGGTTACTCCGGAGATTCGCTCCCGGATAAAGTCAGTTATTGGGATTTCTACGGAGGGTGGTATGGGCTCTTACTTGGGTATTCCTGAGAACCTTCAAGGTTCGAAAACTAAGGTTTTTAGCTATGTTAAGGATCGGCTAGATGATCGTGTAAATGGCTGGTCTGCCAAATGTTTGTCGAAGGGTGGCAAGGAAATTATGATTAAATCCGTGGCGTTGGCTTTACCTACCCATGTTATGTCGTGTTTTAAGCTTCCTCAGGAACTAACATCTAAATTGACAAGTGCAATTTCCACTTTCTGGTGGAAATCAAATGATAAAGCTCGTGGTATGCATTGGGTTGCGTGGGATAAATTATGTGCAGATAAAGCTGAAGGGGGACTGGGTTTCCGAGCTCTAGAACAATTTAATGAGGCTATGTTGGCCAAACAATTTTGGCGTCTCATTCACTACCCACAGTCTTTAATGGCTCGGGTGATGAAAAGTCGATATTTCAGGAACAAACACCCTCTTATGGCACAAAAACCATATAATCCGTCCTTTGCTTGGAGAAGTATTTATTCCATTAAGGGTTTGGTGGAGCAGGGGGCTCGTTGGGCGGTAGGCTCTGGCCATTCCATTTCGGTTTTGCGAGATCCATGGATACCGGATGTTTGCCCTAGACCGGCGAATGGTCGAGGGAGGTTATGGCTCTCCAGTTTAATGGTTAATCATTTAATTAATCCGGAGACTAAGGATTGGCATTTACCTACTTTGGAGGAGTTTTTCGATCCGGGGGATATTCAACTAATTCGGAGTATGCCGGTTAGTAGAACTACTCAACCGGATAGATTAATATGGCATTATACTAAATCGGGGAAATATTCAGTCAGATCGGGATACCGATTGGCTAGGGAATTATTAAAGGATGTTGAATTTGGGCCGACGTGTA
>NC_025699.1:28794366-28795534 GCF_000633955.1 Camelina sativa
TTAAAAAAAAAAAAAAAAAAAAAAAAAAACAAATCCCACAATAACCTAATTTTGTTTCTAATTCATCATAGCCTTGAATCTCATGTTGAAAATCCTTTGGATCCTTTCCATCAATGGTGAATCACATAGACATGTCTCTATAATCTCCATCATGCCCGCTCAGCTCCTTCTAAGCCTCCTAATCCTAGAAATATTAATTGACATCATCGAAAAAATATTTACATTGTTCTTTATGTTTATATCCTTCAAACGTCTCTCTCACCATCCTTCAACTCGATAACAAAAGCTGTATGAAATGGAACACCTTAGCCTGAGAATTTTACACCGTTGACATTTGTTTGCGATGTAGAAATTTTCTTAATTAGGGGCAAAACCGAGAACTGGCGACTCCGACTTCTTCACAAACGTAGACATGAACGATTGACGCTCTAAGGATTGTGGCATGGTTTTATGTTCTATTGTTTTGGGGTTTTGTTCTTCTTGGGTGCGCTTGGATTGCAAATCACTACAAAGTTATAATAAGAAATGAAGAAGAAGCATTGTTCCTCAGACACATCATCAGCAGGTCAGACAAACTACCAACAACACCATAGCACATCAAGATGGACAAGACCGCACACTGGCTTCATTAAATGCAACTACGATTGTCGATTAACACAAGATGGTGAAGAACCACAATCAGGTTGGATATTTCGAGACCAAAGAGGTTTCTACATGGGATCAGGACATAGTAAAGGAATGTTATGCAACAATGCATTGGAGGCAGAATTTCAAGCTTTGATTATGGGAATGCAACAAGCAAGGATAAGGGGTAACAAGAATGTCATCTTTGAAGGAGACAACTAACACAGTCAACAAACTAGCTAGAGGTGAAACACATAATTTCCAAGTTCACAACTGGATACAAGAAGTCAAGTACTGGGAAGAGAAATTTTCAAAAGTTCTATATATTTGGGCACGACCGCAAAATAATGCAGTTGCTGATCGACTAGCTAAACAACCACTACCAGACAATATTTCTTTTGAAAGCTTCTATTTTATTCCTGATTATATTGTAACATTCCTCAATGAGGATCACACTTTCTGGTAATAAAGTATTCAGATGTTAAAAAAAAAAAAAAAAAAAAAAAAAAAAAAAAAAAAAAAAAAAAAAAAAAAAAAAAAAAAA
>NC_025699.1:28795603-28834360 GCF_000633955.1 Camelina sativa
AAAAAAAAAAAAAAAAAAAAAAAAAAAAAAAAAAAAAAAAAAAAAAAAAAAAAACTGAAGAAGTTATTAAAAAGGAATAAAAAAACTGTTAGAATTAGATAGTGCAAAGGTAGCATAGATTTCTAGAGATATTTAGAGAAGTTAGGATTCTATTTTTTAGGAAAATTTGTAATTTGATTTACTTAATCGTGGGAAATAGATATTATGTTTCCAACAAAATAGTAAATTAGGGAGATAAAAATTAAAAAAAATAGAAAGAAAAGGATATTTTTTTTGTTCGACAATTATAAAAAAGGTTATTTAAAGCCATAAAAATGATGCTAAATTACCAGTTTTATAAGAACCGATACAATTTTTTTTTTTCTTATGTTATTAGTATATTTATCAGCATCACTTTTTAGTGATGTAAATCATATATCATTTTCTTAAGTGATATTAATATAAATTTATAAATAAATAAATTATTTAAGTGATGTAAATTTATACATTTATATCAATATGTAATAGTGATACAAATTGATTTTTATTTACATCACTTTTAATCAATTGATGCAACACAAATTTAAACGGCATCGGTTATTGCAAATGATGCTGCATTTTTAATTTTTGTATCAATTATAATAAGTAATTTAAAATTGTATCACTTAGTTTTGTGATTCAATTTAAGTAATTTAATTTAAGCTTTTCTTTGTAGTGAGAGTTGCTAAACCAATCTCCTCCTTGATTCATCACATCCACATCATTATGATCACCTTCCAGCTTCTGAATCCAATCACTCCTTCTTGAATCTTGAGCAGCATTTTGAGGGACAACCTTTTTCCCATTCCCACTTGTTTTCAGTTTCAGTTTCTTTGCCGCAATCATGACTTCAAGCGGACCTTCACTCAAACGCTTCCTTGAGTTTCCGGAAACACATATTTCCTTCTCCTCAGCTTTGGAGAGAACTTCCTCATCCTCCTCAAAGCTCTCTTCTTCCTCCTCAGACGAGGAGACCTTCTTGGCGGAAGCCTCCTTGGAGCTCTCTTTTTGTTGCTTGGTGCTCAGAGCTCTCTTCTCCTCTACTGTAGTAGATATTGGTTCATCCTCCTCATCGCTCTCTTCTTCCTCCTCAGACGAGGAGATCTTCTCCTCATTCTCCTCGGACTGAGATTGTCCCTTTGTAGACTTGGCGGAAACCTTGGCTAACATTAAATGATTTTGGTAACATTTTTTCCACTATGTTAATGGTTGACTAATCAATTAACACACTTAAATGTGAATTACCTACATAAATAACATATAAGTAATTTGTTATGAACAATTGGTTTTAATTTTTATTCTTTATATATGTATAATATATATATATATATATAGTTATATTAGAATATGTAGTTTGGTGATTAATAAGTTATATATTAATCTTTCTATTTTTTCTAGAAATGCAAATGTTAGTGTGGATTCATTGGCACGCAAAGCGCGTAGTTATCCGCATCAGGTCTTGTTTGTAAACAATTTCTCATCCAATTGGCTCTTTTGAACTAATCTTTTGTTGACAAAAAAAAATCTTTCTAATTTCAAACATCTTAATTGTACAATTAATTCATTTAACCCACTAACTATACTATTCTTATATAACAAAACAAAATGCATTAAATTACAATCAGATCAAATTAGTTTTGTAACTTACTTTCAATTGTACATGACTTACACATTTGTTTTCAACAATTTCCCTATAAATAGCAAACATCTTACTAATCACCATCATATAACAAATCTCTCATAAAAATTAAAATTCTATAACATCATTTCTCAATATAACTAATGGTGTTTCAAATATTTTATGTATGTCACTTTTGAAGATTTGAAAGCAAATGTTGGTTTTAGTTTGTATAGATTTCATGTTAGTATGTTTATTAGAAGTTCAAGTGATTTCATGTCCCTTCTTTTTACATGTATATTATTTTTTAATTCTAAATACATTTTTTTCTTTAATTGGATTTCATCATATCATTACTAAAGAAAATAAATATCAAATTTAACATTATAGTACAAAAAGATAAAGATGTATTGACTTATTAAATCATACATAATAGATTGAAAAATTATATCATGAGAAATGTTTTTACTAATTGTTAAATCTCGCATTAATTAAACCGTATGTAACTCCACATACAACTCTTTTATTCATGAAGAAAACATACAAAAAATATAAAAAGAAAATAAAATAACTAAATCATTATCATAAAATATCTTACATAAATATAAATTAAAAAAAACTATTTCGATAAAAGAACAAATTTGTATTTAATAGAAAATGGTCTCTCTTACCAACCAAAAAAATAACTCTATCATCATATTAGATAGAACAATGTATATGTATAATAGTTAATTTTTTATAGTTGTATCTAATATTTTATTATAAGATTATAGTCAGTCTATAAATAAATTATAAATTAGTTAGTAAAAGTAACAAATTTATGTAATACAACAATGAAGTTCAAATTGAAAACACAATAAAACAACTAAATTTATTCATCCAATTTTTACTATTTGAAGAGATTGAAGAGATTGGAAAACAATTATTCAACCAATTGTCACTATCAGATTTGAAGATGTTGAAAAAAAATTATTCAGAATGCATTAATATCACAATCAAGTCAAATTAGTTTTGTAACTTACTCTCAATTGTAAATGACCTATACATTTGTTATCAACAATTTGCCTATAAATAGCAAACACCTTACTTATCACCATCATATAACAAATCCCTCATAAAAATTAAAATTATATAACATCATTTCTCAATATAACTAATGGTGTTTCAAATATTTTATGAATGTCACTTTTGAAGATTTGAAAGCAAATGTTGGTTTTAGTTTGTATAGATTTCATGTTAGTATGTTTATAAGAATTTCAAGTGATTCAAATATGGTATAGCGGTAAATTTTGATATCTATTTTAATTTTATCATATTTTCTAAGAAACTAATACATTTTCTGTTTCTTATCTTTAAATATCTTTATAACCTACTATTGGTAGTTTTGTATATTTTATTATTTTGTTTAAGCTCTTAGAAGGCTCCCAAATAATTCCCATTTCAATCTTAATGAATAATATTAATTAGTATTATTTAATTTTAAATTAATTTCATAATTTTCTTTTGTGTTTTAATTATATCTAGACCATAGATATATTTATGCCTAATTTTTTCTATATTGAAGTAATCTCTTGTCTTCTACATATCCACTTTTTGATGAAGAGGAAGAAAAAACCGAGAATAAAAATGAACTTATAATTTTTTCTTTTAAAAAATTGATGGTGAAAATTTTGAATTACTTTGGTTGTCCAATCACCTATTTCCAATAAATGATGCATGAAATAGAAAGAAACTTTTGCTACCAAAAAAAGGTGAATTTCCATTTAAAACAATCCTACTATATTAATTGAGAAGTAAAAATATGAAACTAACTTTAAAATGTGTAAAAAGTTACATTCAATTGCCATTAGAAAAAATTAATTAAGCTTAATTAACTAATTTAAATAAATATAATTAATTAAAAATAAAAACACTCACAGATCATATATTAAAATATCTAAAAAAATCTAAAACTATATTTTCTCTTTCTAATAAATTATGGACGAAATTACTAATTCTTTGTTTTTTTAAATATATAAACCAATCAGAATTTTAAAAACTAAGATTGTATATCCAAGTATACAATACAATTATTTTTAATAACTAAATTCAAAAAAAATTGTTAAGATTTCAAATAATGATTCTCCTATCATATTTATTTTATTTTATTTACAAATTGTTTGGAATTTTCATATAATACTTATAATTAATAAAATGCATATTTTTTTGGGGCATTCTCAAAAATGCCTCTTTTTCTATACTCCTTTTTAAAAATACCCTTTCATGTGACCATTTTTAAAACTACCCCTCTTTATATACAAAATGACCAAATTACCCTTTTTTGAGTGACAGCAAATATGTACAATCATCAAAATAGAACCTCCAAAAATAAAAAAAAATTTCCGGCCAAATTTTTTTTCCCGCCAAAATCAAAAATTTTTCCCGCCCAAAAATATTGAAATTTATACCTTATAAAAACTTTGTAAACACTTTTAAAAACCTTTTAAAAGCGTTTACAATGTATTTAAAAATATTTTATAAACCTTGTAAATGCTTTTAAAAAGCTTGTAAATGCTTTTAAAAAGCTCGTAAATGCTTTTAAAAAGCTTTTAAAAGCTTTTAAAAGCGTTTACAAGGTGTTTAAAAACCTTTTAAAACCCTTTTTAAAACCTTATAAAAACCTTGTAAACGTTTTTATAAGGTTTTTAAAAACATTGTAAAAGCGTTTACAAGGTGTTTAAAAACCTTTTAAAAATCTTTTTAAAAACCATTTGAAAACCTTTTAAAAACCTTCTTGTAAACGCTTTTACAAGGTGTTTAAAAAACCTTTTAAAACTCTTTAAAAAATCTTGTAAAAGTCTTTACAAGGTGTTTATAAGGCTTTTATAAGGTAGAAACCTTATAAACCTTTTAAAAACCTTGTAAATTTTTTTTGGCGGGAAAAATTTTGGCGGGAAATTTTTTTGTCGAAAATTTTTATCAAATTTTTTTTGACAAAATTTTTTTGGCGGGAAATTTTTTTCGAAAATTTTTGGCGAGAAAATATGTCGGAAATTTTTTTGGCGGGAAAATTTTGTTTTTTTTTTTATTTATTAAAATATTTTTCATCTAAGGGTAAAATGGTCTAAAAAGAGGGCAAAAATAAAAATGGCCAAAAAAGGGGGTATTTTTGAAAAGGGGTATACTAAAAAGAGTATTTTTAACAAATTCTCTATTTTTTTCTGCATATGTTGTGATTTGAATTTTTTTAAAACGAAGATATATTTCTCAATGTATGAAAATGTGTGTTTTAATTTCCACATTGGCGGGTTGGTAAAAGTAAATTTATATAGATGATAAATTAATAATTTTTATTTGCTCACAATTATAATATTAAAATTACTACTCCCTCTGTTTTATAATAAGTGTCATTTTGACACTTTGCACATAGATTAAGAAAACATATTAAAATATCTCTTATACCCTTAAAATTGAAATTGACTCTTGATTTTCTTCAATGAATATGAGGTTAAAGTTGGAAATTTATGCTTAATTTTACATTGAAAAACTAAAATGACATTTATTTTGAAACAAAAAAATCAAGCTAAAATGACACTCTTTGTGAAACAGAGAGAGTATTTTATATTTTTTTTAAAATGTTGACTTGTGCTTTAAGCACGGGATATATCCTAGTTGAAAGTAAAACAATAGCCACGACATATGTAAAAGAGTATTGTGATAGGAAGATTGCTGCAACAGCCGATACTTCTTTTAACTGATGCAATCTTAGAATCCAGAAACGGAGCGAATGATGCTGCAACATCCGGAAAGGGAAATGCTGAGGAGAGGTCACCAATAAGTTACTAAGGATAGGAAGAAAAGTCCTCTCCGATGTTGGAAAGGCAACCGGAGAGGCAAATGAAGGCGGAGAAAAAGAGGTTCTAGAGAGAAGGGAGAGAGTGCATATACAATTTTTAACAATATGAATAATCAAAATCTAGGATGATCATTGATCAACTCAGGTGATTCGAGGAATCTTTAGTCGAGTTTTCCTACTTAACCAGAAAAAATTATTTCTGGACCTGTATAAGAAAACTATGTTTGTATAATCTTAATTCCAATATTTATAAAAAAAAAACTTGTAAAGCAAAAATAATGGCAAAGGGAAGCTTATCCTCTTCTTCTTCTTCTTCTTCTTCTTTTTTTTTTTCTTAAACAATGTGAAAGAATCAAAGAAGCTTATTCAACGAATTTTAGATATTTCCTGAATCTTGTGACAATTAACTAATTAATTGAATATACTCATTTTATAACAAAGAATTTTCAGCGCTTACAATTTCAATTTGCTTGTCATCAAATATTGCAGACTTGATCAATAACAAAGCAACAAAAATGACAAGGTATTGCCAAGTGTTGACACTTGCAATGCAAGTAACTATCAAATGATGTGTAGATTTGAATATCGGAGTATAGGACTAACTCATTCATATCTTTCCTATATTTTTTTTTAATTAAAAAACAAACGTGTGACTGTGACGTAATTAGGTATGGAATAAAACACAACCAAGAGAAGTTGTACACCGAGAGATCGATGAGTTGATCATCAAATTCTTAAGCATTTCCTAAATGAAGTTGGTTCCCTTGTCTCGTTCGTTTGCGTAAGATGTTTAAAATGTAAATTCCAAAACCGCACATTTACACGTACGACGACGATTGTTCTTACTTCTTAGAGTTCGTATATGAGGTTTGTGCTTTACATTTCTTTTTTCGTACGTTTCTATAGAGAAAATGTTGAGATGATTTTTATCTTATTATGAATAGCATAGAAATGGAAATAGATTGAATATAAAAAATAGTGGGCTAGCTAGGTGGTTTCCCGTTTATTCATGCATCAGTTAAATCATGTGATCATTCACGAGTAAATTTTTTTCATATCGATCTAGTAGACCATGAGTTAATCACATGTCGACTGTGGTGTTTACCTATCAATTTATTCGAATCTTTGTATGACTAAAATATGTATACATGCATATTATAAAAAAAGGGACTCGTCTAAGCTCCTAATCTGGTTTTAAAAGTAGATTCCACCGGATAATGTGTGGGATTGACTCATTTTGACATCACTTTACAACAACAGAAAATACTCATTTTGACCGCCCTTTGTTTTTATACATATTTATAGTAAATATATTTCATTTATAGTCAAATTTTTTCGAATCTATTCAAGAGTAAGAATTAAGAAACATTACATGCATGGATGAGCGTATGAAAATTATAAGTGTACAACGGAAAGTTTGAATGTCCTAAATTATATTTATTTTTCCCGAATTTCCAAAATGAACTTTTGTTTTTTTTTGTTTCTGTAGTAAGATAAAACTTTTGGTTAGTATTATCCATTTTCACTTTTTAAAGAGAATATTTTGTTTTATATAAATAGGAAACAATTCATATTGAGAGTATATCCATCGGCATCCGGATATGTACTGAGGAAGGGTCCTCACGAGATTAGTCATGCTGACATGGAAACTAGCTGTCTTGAGCAATCATTCATCTCAGAGATCAGACACCTCCTCCAACCACAACTCGACGCGTCACCTTCCGCGGCGCCATGTATCTGTTTCTCTGATTCTCTCCCCACCCATTATATAATCTCCTCCTATTTTCTTCTTCTTTTTTGTCCAACTCTAAAAACAACAAATATTATTTGCTCTATTCTTTAAGAAAGAAAGAAAAACAAAAACAAAAACAAAAAAAAAACTCCGATGGATCGGCAAAATTCTGATGACATCATGAGGTTTCTTGATGGAATGGCTAGCTCCGACGACGTTCTTTTCGGTTTTCTCGACGAAGGAAACCAGTCACCCGAGGATTTCTCTGACTCCGGTAACCTTAACGGCGGTGGAGACGATGAAGACGACGACAATAATAACATCAACAATTGCAATTCTGAAGAAAACAAAGCTTTTTGGCAGGAACAAGAACAACTTCTTCAGGTAACTTTTTTTACCCAAAAAAATATATATATTTTAATTACCAAACAAAACTAAAATTTTGTAAACAAATTATTTTGGTCATTTTTTAGCCAATTTATTTGGTGTCTAAATATGTTTTTTTCTTTTTTGGGAATTGTGTAGGGGACACTGTATAGGACAAGTACGATTGAGACGAAGATTAGACAAGCGACGAAAGAAGCCTTGAAACAAGTTAAATCTAAGGGTCCTTTTTATTGTGTCTGCCGGCGACCAGTGGACGGCGGTTGCCGGAGTTGCTTACGTGGTGAGATCTCTAGACACCTCAGAGATGTTGCCGGCTACGATTGCGTCATCTCCAAATCTAAATGGAGAAGCTCTCAAGACATCCCTGCAGGTACAACCATACACACATGCAAACATGTTTTTTTTTTTTATTAAAAAAAAAAAAAGACTGGTTCTGAATTATTCAGCCATCGTTTTCATTTCTTCAAAGGGAATATCTAAGATAATTATTTTAAAAATTGGAAGAAGATGATTATGTCCACAAGACGAACACGAAAGATTTTTCCAGACCCGTTCTTTTTAATGTGTTACTTTATTATGTATCAAGCAAAAAGCGGATTTTGTCAACAACACACTACATTTATTATGAATGTTTTTTCTTGGACCATATAGTTAATTAAATTGTATGAATATTTTGGAGTGAGTACTCATACAGTATTTTGTTTTTATTAATATCAGGGGAACACGAATTTTTGGAGATCGTAGACCGATCGGGTTCGAAGAAAGGCGAGATGAGAGTGGTGATCGAGTTATCATTTAGGGCTGAGTTCGAGATTGCAAAAGGCAGTGAAGAGTACAAAAGACTAGTCAGCCGATTGCCGGAGGTTTACGTCGGAAAAACCGAAAGGCTTCGATCTCTGATCAAGATATTGTGCATTGCTGCCAAAAAATGCTTGAGAGACAAGAAAATGCATATGGCTCCTTGGAGAAAACACAAGTACATGCAAGCCAAGTGGCTTGGCACGTGCGACCGATCTAGCTCCTTGGAAGCGACGTCCGAGGCGATGGAGCCGGAGAATTGGGTGCCGGTGGCGAAGCCTAGGGTTTCTATGTTGAACTACGGTGGTCTCTTCTCCGCCGGTCCGACCGCTGTATCCGTCGTGTGATATTTTGTATTTCTTAAGATATGGCTTGTAATTATTAATTGATTAGGGTGAGTGTTAATTACGAGTTTCGGATTTGAAATGGTCTCAGCGACTCTGGACCGGTACCTGACATTAGGCTGACTAGTAAGTGACAAAAGGCTGGTTTGAATCATTGGTGCAAGAAGAAATGAGATCTTTGTGAATTTTTTTTTATAAAGTTTTTGTATATATAATGTATACGTACCACTAGTAAAAACCGTTCAAATAGTTACTTACTGTAGTAATTGTAGCAAAATATAGCTACAAAATGTGACAAATTAGTGACAATATATGAAATAATTTAATTTGTGACTATTGTGTGGGTAAACGTAGATATATAGTATCGGATAGTTACTAAAACATTTTGTAGTAAAATTGCTACATAATTTGTGACACACCATATTGTAGCGCCATTATCCACAATAGACATCGTTACTATGTGTAGTTAATAATTTAAAAATAATAATAATAAGAGATTAATAGTATAATACTTTTGTTATTAATAACGTGGGTTTTAATGTAGAAATAGTATAA
This sequence comes from Camelina sativa, assembly GCF_000633955.1. NCBI lineage: Eukaryota > Viridiplantae > Streptophyta > Magnoliopsida > Brassicales > Brassicaceae > Camelina > Camelina sativa. The sequence goes on from NC_025699.1 coordinate 28,804,891, forward strand.
TTACTAATTACTATGTAGAAATACTTTTAATTTTAAATCCAATAAAACTAAATATTTAATATCACTTTATTAAATGATGTGATGATTATTTTTAGCATCATTTATTTTTGACTAGTATCATTTATATTAATTTATATTAATTTTAGCATCACTTAATAAATGATATCAAATATTTCGTTAGTATCACAAAATAGAAACGATGTTAAATATTGAGTTAACATCGATCTTTAAAAACGATGTTAAAAGTTAACATCAATTCTCAAAATGATGTTAACTTTGCTTCTAAATATAAAATTTGTTAAAATATTACTCGTTTCACCTCAACACTTAGAAAAAATCAAAAAACTCATTGACCTAATTTATCTAAACGAAGAGCGAGCCCGTGTATCTCTCTCTCTTTCTCGCATCACGGTGATCCCTCTGTCCGACGAGAATTCATGGAATCGGAAGCAAACTGAGGATTGTGGTATCATGTCGCCGTCCATCACGTCATATCGCCGCCGCAAACATCGGTAAAGGTAAATCTCGCCTCTTGTTCCTCACTCCTTTCACTTTCCGCTTTGTTACCCTGTTCTAGGGATCAGAAAGTGTCAAAGAAGTTCTTTTTGGGCTCTCATAATTGATCTCCCTCTCTATCTAGGGTTTTGTTGATTTACAGAGGATGAAGAAGTACAGAGGCAGATGCAGAGGTTAGTTTCTCTGGTTAATCACTCACTTTTGTTTTTTCTTCTTTGATTTTTTTGTATCCTCACTAAGTCAATTCTCTTACTTTGGTGTTGTTCGTTTGCTTGAACTTAGTTTGTCACTTCGAGGAAGAGAAGAAGAACAAAGCGACAAGGAGCAGATTCTCTTTGTCTTCTCCCTACTCTCATCTTCGTAAGCTCTTCTCTTGATCTCTGTTTTAACACGGATTGAGATTTGATTGTTTTTAATGGGTATGTCTATTTGATAGTTTCCAACCCGAAAGTTCACCTCTTTCTCTTGTTTCTCAGTTTTAGTGTTGTGTTGTGGTGGGGTGAACGAGTCTTGTGTTGTGGTGTGGTGTGGTGAACGAGTATTAACTTAAGATTAATGTTAGTGCCTTAGAGGTTGTGTGTTGTGTTGTGTTGTGGTGTGGTGTTGTGAACGAGTCTTGTGTTGTGTTGTGTTGTGGTGAACGAGTTAGTTTTGCTAATTGAGCTTCATGGACAGGTAGCTTTGTAGTTGTCTATTTGTCAGGATTCACTTTATAAGTAAGTTTCTCTTCTTTGAATTTCACTTGATGCAACTACAGGGTGACAATTATTCTTCATGAGTATTTGACCTTTTTAATAGCCTCATATAATTTTCTTGCAGATAGATCTAAGCTGTTTTCCTTGGTGATCTGAGTTTTTTTTTGCAGACTGCTAACTAAAGTTCCATAGACTTGATGGTCTAGCAGGTAAGCTTAAGCCTTAAGGCGTTTGACTATAATTTATATTCTGGTTCTGAGATTGATCTTCACCAAGAAAACCTCTCGTTTTTAGATCTTCTTCAAAGTCACAGATTCTTTGATTCTCGAATCTTGAATTTGCTATCTGGTTGTTGAAATTTTTGTTTCAGGTTTGAATCACGGATTTCAAGGACAGGTTCATGGAAGAAACTGTGCGACTGTTTAGTCTCTAGGTGGTTTAGCTTATGAAGTTTTTGTTATGTTAACATGTTTAATGGATTTCATATTTGTTAATGAGTTATTTTGACAAGTGTATCTCAGCTGTTGTACAAGGCTATGAAGGAATCAAGAGAGTCAATGGAAGTTAGGCATATCACAAGATTGTGTTGCTGCTAGTTTACAACTCAGGTACGGACAGTACATTTGTTGGTAGCTCAGGAATTGTGTTTGGCCACACATAAATTGAGCTTGACTAACATATTCTCTAAGACCTTGATGGTTCTAAGAGGGAACTCACGAGGATGATTCAAATCTTGCTTCAAGGTGGATAATTGGTTGAGCTTCTCTATTGGTTTGAGTATTCTAAAGAGATTACAGTTTCCTATAGTGGATGCAACTGGACTTAGTTTATTAAACTCACGCTTGTAATTTTCTTTGGGGGTTGGAGTGATAGTGAGTATCAATTATCAAAGAGGAAGGATAGTGTGTTCATCTACTTATTTTTAATTATGTTTTAATTTTATTTTGTAATACAGTTTTTTTTAAATGATGGTTTCATAATAATAAATACAGTATTTTTATTTAAATATTATTTCATTCCAAAAGTAAAACATTATTCATAATTTAAAAAATAATTACTAAAAATAAAAATAATTTGTATAAATACAATTCAACTGTGAAGTGACGTTGGTGCAGTGGCCAAAAGTAAGTCCTTAATGCACAAGGCACTATCACACCCGGGATCGAGTCCCGGCTCCTACGCATGTAGGAATTTGGCTAATGGGCCGGCCAGTTGTGGCCCATAATGCAGAAATGTTGAAAAAAAAAAAAAAAAAAAAATTCAACCATAATCATAAATTTGTTACATAGAGTGCTAGAAGAAGGTTGTATCAATTTGTTACATTTTTGTTCATTACTTTTCTGTAGCAAATTGTGACAGATATAAGTCACAAATAGTAGCTATTTGCTACTAAGTAACTAGTATCTAATTGGTAGCAAATTACCACAATTAGTGACAGAGATAAAATTTGCTACGACCAAATAATTACTAATTAAATTTGTAGCAAAATAGTAACAAATATTTTTTTGCTACGAATAATATGTAATACCTACAAATTAAATCGTAACTATACAGAACAACTCTACTAGTGTACGAGTAACTAAAATAAACTTTTTACATAAATATTATACATTTTGGAAATTTTCATTCATATTAAGAGATATCTTAAAACTGGGTGTGCATATGTTGTAATGCAACTAAAAGACTGTATTTGTTAATCTCATAGTTTGCAACTTCATAAGCCAGAATAACAACATAAATAGTTTTTTGAACCGGTTTGAGTTTAAAAAAGTTAGAAGCATGAAGAATTAAAAGTATGCAGTCGATGAGTTGAACCTAGGACCTAGGATTCAGAATCACATGCATGCCTTAAAGGCTTAAACTAATCGAACCAATGGCCTAGTCCAAATAATCATCCTCAAGACCAAGCACAGGCTTGATGAGGTAGCTAATAATCCAAGACCAACACTGTATTAACCTGTTACACAAGTTTAAGATAGTTCAACTTTTGTCACTTGACTATGTACAAATCAGAATGCGTGGTTTTTTGTTTGTTTGTTTACATGTGTTTATATAGACCTTATCCACCAAATTTACATTTCTTTCATATGTTTGTGAATAATATTTAAAATTTTAATTTATTTATGGGAGATTCTCAAAAATAGCACCAATTTAAGTTTTTGTTCCAAATTTAGCACACATTATCTTAAATTCCAAAACTAGCACATATGCTCTAATTACATATTAAAAGAATAAAATTTTTAATTCTCTTTCCTGGGTAAAGTATAATCACGCATATCTCCTCCACTAACCGACATCGTCTCGTTGTTGATTGCTTACAGGAGATCGGAGTTTGATGAAATCGCCGGCGATCTACAAGAGACTGATGACATCCACAGAAGATCGGTGACACCCACATGAGATCGGTGACACCCGCAGGAGATCAAAAATTGCCACCGCTTTCACCTCTTTCTCTCTCTCCTCCATCACCATCTGGTTAATTGAAGCGCTTTGTGTTTGAATCCTTCTTCTTATTCTAAAACCTAGCTTGTAAAATTGGGCGTTTTTTATTCAGTTGGGGGTTTTAGGTGTTTCATTTGTTTGCTAGTTTGATGAAGTTTAATGGAGTGAAAGTGTTTTTTTTTTGTTGTAATTTGAGCTTGTCGGTGAAGGTTAAGATGTGATTGGTACAAATGATTCATGTAGCAAATTGATTGTTGATGGTTGTGTGATTTTTTGCATTAGAGTTTGATTAGTTAGTCTAACTTTCAGGTTGGCTGGTACAAATGATTCGTGTAGCAAAGAGTGTTGTTTGTTGTTTGTGTATTGATGTGTTTCTTTGTCACATGTGAAGATTAAGGAAGCATTGTTGAGAATTCATGAAGACTTTCCTGAAATTATTAACTGATTTCAATTTTTATCGCATGAAATTGGGTTGAAAGTTTCTCTAAGCTACGTGATGTATCTGCAGATGACACAAGATGCAAGTATGCTTTGGATATGTCCCTTTATCTAATTTTACTCTATTTGTTGTTTAGACATATATGATGCTTGAGAAATTTTTTTAGTTTTTTTGGTACTTGTCTGATGTATAACATTCTCACATGTTTTACCCTAATCTTATGTTTTCTTAGATTCTTGATCTCTTTGTTATTATCTTATGCTTTTTTCTGGGATGGTCTTGCACATATTGTTGTTTGTTAATATGTTCTGCTCTTTTTTAGTTTTCATGTATGCTCTAAGATACATAGGTTCTTACTTCCATCTTATGAAAATTCAGGAAGGATTGAACGAAATTCAATAAAGTTTCCTTAAACTTCAGGATGACCTTCATAAAAAGTTTAGGAAGAATTGGAGTTGCAATAACACTCAAAATCAAAGACGAACGGTGCTCATACAAGATTGAAGGCTTCAGTTGCCATATGAGATCGAAGTATCTACAGTTTGATTCTTTGTATTCACATGGTCTTTGTTTTAGCATTATGATTTTGGTTATGAAAGATAGTTTGGATGGTTTTCGCCACAAGACTTGTTTTAAAATATATTCAGGAAGGTTTTGTATTAATTATCTCGATATTTTGGTAGATAGCTATGTTTTCACCAGTAAACATATAAGAAGGATTTGAATGTAACATTCAAGAAGGATTCTCATATATTTATGAATGATTTCTTAAATTTCAGGAAGACCGTCATGATAAGAAAAAAAAGAGCATTAGGAAGGAGCCATTGACGTTTAGGAAGAACTCTTTGAAATTTAGGAAGAAGTCATTGATGTTTAGGAAGATCTTCCTAAAACATCATGTTGGATATTTCTATTTGCTACCTTTATTATGAAACATCAATATGTGCACATAATCAAATCATTATACATCACTAATGAAGTAATATGTGATACAATAAAGTAAAACACATATAAAGAGATTTAAAAACACATTTTTAAAAAATTTAGGAAGGATTCCATAGCTTTTAGGAAGGTGCTCTTGAATTTTAGGAAGACATTCCATAATGACGAACTCAAACTTCCACTCAAGTGTCCATTTTCCCATCTTCATCATCAACTCTCTGCTTTGTTCTTGAAATATTTGTCATCATGTATATCATCAATCACTTGAGTTAGAGCTGAAAACCTTATTCAACAACATGATCAATCCATTAATTCAATTTTTGTTTTAACATTACTTCAAGAGATATCTTATATATCACCCTACATTTAAACTAGTTCTGCAGCACTACCAGATTGATTAACTTTAAAACCCCAAGAAACACTACCAAGTTGATCTATGCTATTAGCAAAACAATTCAAAAACTCATAGCAAGCTAGGTACCTACCAATTCAAATCAGTCCTTCTAATCTCCATCTCCTTACAAGCTTCACTATAACAAACTTATAAAGCTTCAAAGCCTTGATTCATCAGTTTCTTATGCTTATCTTTCCCCATTTCTAAAAAATATGCTCTACACATCATCTGTTTTTGACAAACAAAAAGCTCACTCAAACTTACAATAACATACAAAAAAAAGTTTAAAGATTGGTGTTTTTTGTTAGTTAACTGACTTGCAATGATTTAAAACGGGAAGCAAGAATAAAGAGAGCTTATGAACAAAATTCCAGAGTCCAAAACTCCAATTGATTTGATATCTTATTTGATCTCATTCATCATTGGTAACTCTCTCTCTCTCTCATGTTCCTTACAACAACAAGTCAGAATTTACAAAGAACAATTTCATCATCTAACAATGAAAATTCTAAAAACTCAATCCTTACTTCAATCCTTACCTCGATTAACAGATTCGAGAAGAGCGAACAAGATTCTCTCACTGAAGCTCGCCGTCGCTGAGTCCGTTTTCATGGCCGTGAGAATTCGCGGGACTGAAACGACGGTGGCGATAGATTTGATGTATGCAAAAAATCGAGTTCGTCGTCTTCATCAACACCACAATCAAATCGAAATCTATCGGTTCTTCCCTCCAAATCTAACTTTTGTTGTGAAAACCCAAGCTCCAAACACATACTCCTTCCTCAAAAACAGAGCTTGTGGATTCGTCGGAGATTTTGCGTTAGTACGACCCTAAGCTTCTTGTAAGATTCTGACTTTTTTTTCTTTTTTGTCATTAATTAATATAATAATTAATTTTAGAAAAATGCTAGTTTTGGAAAAATTGAGCGTGTGTGCTAACTTTGGAAGAAAAACTTATAATGGTGCTAGTTTAGGGTATTTCTCTTTATTTATTTAACCTAATAAATGTTACCAGTAAATTATTTATCCACACGCATACTTAGGCCTGGGCAAATAAACCGAACCCGAAGAACCGACCCGACCCTGACCCGCAAAAACCCGACCCGACTCCGACCCGCTTCTGTATAAATAACCACTCGGGTTTCGTTTTCAAATACCCACGGGTATCGGGTATTACCCGAACCGAACCCGAGGAACCGACGATATCTGTTTGAACCCGAGAACACATTTATACATACATGATATCACATATATTGCCATATTTCCGTTTGCCTTAATCTCCTCTCCTTGAATCCTTGTGAATCTTCTTTACTTTGCATAAACATGTCGAAGTTGCCAATTTTTGTCCGATTTCAAGAATCTTTGGCTTTTATAAACCAAAACTCTCAAATGGGATCTCCAAAACCTAATTCCGCTGTTTGGTTTGATGTAAGAGGTCATGATCTATGGATAATGTGTTAAAGACTGACATGCTGGGATGATTCTTCTTTCTTTCGTTCTTTCATTTGCGAGACATGCTTTTCTTTGCTGGGATGTTTAAGTTTCGTTTGCTTTGTTGGGATGTTTAAGATTTTAAGACATGCTTTTCTTTGTTGGGATGGTTATTTTGCGAGACATGGTATGCTCAGTTTCATTTGTTTAAGATTTCATGTTATGCAGTTTCATTTGTTTTTCGGGTTATTTGGGTTTTCTGGGTACATTTCAGGTTTTTGTGGGTACTTTGGATATGTTCGAGTAGGTACTACCTATAACTGAATATATTTTGGATACATTACAGGTTTCTTAAAGTTAATACCCAAATAACCCGATCCCGAGAAGAACCGAACCTGACCCCGACCCGAAATTATATAAACACCTGTGCGGATCCTATATTCGTAAACCCGAAAAACCTGAACCCGAATTACCCGAACCTAACCCCGACCCGAACATCCAAATGCCCAGGCCTACGCATACTGAATACACATACACCTTTAAGTACATTCAATAAAATATACAGCGTTACATATCACTAAAAAAAATTGAAACTTTTTGAACACCATTTCAAAGCAATAATAGTCACATCGTTATTACTCCCTCCGTTTCACAAAAAGTGTTATTTGAGAGAAATTTTTTTGTTTCACAAAGAGTGTCATTTTACATTTACAATGAGTGTTTTAATACTAAATTTTCTTTTTTACCTTTAAATCCAAAGCTATTTTCATTGAATTAACTTATTAAATACTTATTAAATAGAAGTAAATATGTATAATTCTAACTTTTTTAATTTGTGTGAAATGTGTTAGAATGACACTCTTTATAAAATGGAAGGAATATTTGTTTAATTTAATATGCTTTCAACTACCGTCTGTCTTATTAATTAACTATAAAATTAATTTCAAGTCAACCTCCAATCGTATTCTACCATCCAATAATCGATTATATTCAAAAATATAAATGACCGCATTAAAAAAAAGGCTCAACAATGTGACCAATTCTGATTCGTTAATCTATTTGTGAAAAGGACAACATGCAATATATAAAATAATAAAACTGATTCAAAGAAAAAAAATATTTATATGAATTAATTTGTACCCTAAATGACACAGTCAATTTAGTAATAATAAACACGTTTCATTTTAATTGCCGCTAGTACCGTTTTCTAGAATCTAGATGTTCATTTTTTAATCCGTACGTAAACCGGTGACAAGTTGTAGAGACAAGACAACCTCTTCGATATGGGTGATCCCGTCCATCTGGATCCGGTTGAGTGTTGACCATGTCGCTTGTCTTGTAAAATGTCCTTCAATGCATCGTATCTTATATATCTCGACGCTTGAAGAGTCCTAAGGCTGACCACATCCAAATTTGATGACCTCATTTTCAAGATTTCTCTTTCTGTCCACCGTCGATGCATTTCCCACTCAACAGGTCACATTATATTCGATCTGTCGAGATCGGACCAACGCTGGAAATAAAGCCACGGAGATGATATGGAGAGGATTAAGAGCTTCATAGTATCATTCTTGATCGAGAGGGTCAAAATGGAGAGTAAATGATCTGATTAACTAGAGGTTTTGTAATTAAGCAATTTTTATTCTACCGTTTTATAATTGTTTTTTTTTTAATATATATTTTTCTAGTCTACGTTTAAATAACTCTAGGGTCACTTTATGTTGCAACATGTATTCGTTTCTTTATTTTCTTACTCCTTAGTTCATCAGATATTTGATACATTATTTTCGTTTTCCTCTTTTTGATGAGTAAAAAATGTAGTCTTCTTACAGTAATTAAATTATAATGTTGATTCTCTGAACTTGCTTTGCTCCATGGTCAATTCGCATATTGTTGTGAACAAATTAAATAGATTAGAAATAGTTCTTGTTGTGTTATATTCACAAGTCCCCTAATACATATATATAGGGGATACAAAACTAGGGTTTTAGTTTTTGTGATTCCTGAACCAAAAAAAAAGTTTGATAGAGTCAAGAGATCATATCTAAAACAAAAAGAATAGAGATGAGTTTCCGATCAAGACTTGCATTGTATATAGCATAGATTCACGTGGTATGCCATGGCTTCATACATGTGTATCAAGATTTACATGCATGTTAAATCATTCAATGGTGTTTGATTTAAATCTAGTGAATTGCAATTGCAATGATTATATATATATATGTATTTTTGGACAAACAAGAGCAATTGCAATAATTAAAAGTCATCACCAATTAGTAAAAAAATTTACGAGGTACGCTTTAGTTCCAACACAAATGTGATACCTCCAAGACCAGAGTAAATATATATCGTTACATAACTGACTGAATAAGATCCCGATATCCATTCCTTGATTCACCGTAGGTATTACTACTGAATAAGGGCACTGTTTGGCGAAGCCGACCTTTTCGTCTTTGGATTGTTTTATCGAGTTGCTTAGACTGTTTACGCATAGCTGGAACTTCTTATGGCAGCTTATGTTAGTCATACCTGCAAAATTGTAAACAAATAAGCAAAAGTTTCAAGCGTAAAGCGTGTCAACATATATAGGACCACATTTTTTGCATTTATTTAAATGTGGTAAACTATAGCTTGAGAACGATGAATCAGAACAACATGGAAAATAAAGACTGATATGATAAGATCCCAAAAACAGTAGATGATTAACTTGAGATATCAGAGCCTAGATGGCCTTAAGAGATTATCATACTCGACATCCTAGCACTACTCTGGATTACACAATTTTACGTGGCAGACCAGATTGACTGCATTCTCAAATCCGAAGTCTAATCAAGTCAAGTTAATTACATTTATACTGAATCTGTACTCTCATATGTTAATTTTAGTTTATCTTCTTAAACAACAAGCAGAGGATCGGACTAATAGACATATATATAGCAACCCTGATATATATATACCTTTTGACCCAACACAATGGTCATGGACCATACAACAAGCATCAAGATCATCGCAAGGCTCTTCACCAGGACATCCAAAGTGTCCAAACCCACAATACTTGCCATATCGAATAGAAATAGCTGAAACAAAGAATATAAGAAAGTGAGTAGTTAAAGAAGCTAATTAAAACAAGGATCCCGTAAAAAAAGAAAAAACCAAATAATCAAACTTGAGAAATAAGTAATCTTACTGTCACAATTCTGTGTAGTGCAAGTTCTTGTACACTCCTGTGACACAATTGGATTCGAAAAAAGCTCTCAGAAATCAGGAGAGGCATGTGTGTATAAAGAGAAGTGAAATAATTAAACACAGAGAATCAAATCGAACCTTGCAGCGAACGACACCAACGAGGACAGTGATGAAGAAAGCCGCTGCGAAACGAATCATCACCGTCTTCGTCTCGTAGATGTTTGTGGATTTTTAGGGTAAATCGTCGTCGTTATCTTTTTCGCCAAGGTTTCTAGTTGGTCTTCCTATTTTGTCGCACATACCAATTTTTTTTATTACTTTTTTCTTCTAGAGACTCAAATAAATGTATTAAATATATATTTTTTAAAGTTTTACTAGCTGCAAAAAAATTAAAATTACAACAGTATGATTTTGATATATCAGTTTCTGAAACAAAATAAACACAAAGTATAACTCAAAAGAATATTCACTTTTCTGAATATCTGTTTTTAATTTCAGCATAAATTCATCAAATTTACATTTTTCCAATCCTTTTTTATGTTCTTTTGGTAAAAATTATAGATGAGAAAACATGTATATAATTATACTCCGTATTATTTGTTTTAATAAAATATATAATGATTTTTTTTATGACGGTATATAATAAAATTATTTATACAGTTGACATTTGCATATAAATCTCAGTTTAGTTATCAATTTATTTTTAAAATCAATACAATAAAAACACAATGTGTTGTTTTCCATCAACTTCTGTATTGAAGCAGGTGTTGATACTTCAGTAAAAATCAACAACCTATAAAATTATAACAATTAATACATGTTATTTTTTTTTTCCTTATGTGGAGAAAGCAAATGGAAAACGGGAGCGTTTAATCTACTACTCGATTTCTTTTCTTCATCGTTGTGATATTACAGAAGAAGAAAAATCAAAAACCATCTCCGTCGGTCGATTTTAAATAAGACTCTGCTCTCCTCTCGGTAGTATCGAGAGATCGAAAATGGTTGCTGTGCAGAAAGAGAAGGTTTGTGTTACCGGTGCCGGAGGTTTTCTGGGTTCGTGGGTCGTCGATCTTCTCCTCTCTAGGGATTACTTCGTCCATGGCACTGTCAGAGACCCTGGTACTCTCTACTCCTCCGAGCCTTTTCCTCTATCCCTCTTTTAAAGTTCCACCTTTTTCCACACCCATCTCTATTTGATCGGACTATTTATCCACCAATATCTGTATCTCACCTTTTCTTCTTCTTCTCTACCATAATTAGCAACGATGATGATGGATCCGACGATGGTGGATTATCACTTACAGCTTCGTAGTGGTTCGTCTCAGCTCAGTTTGATGTATCACTGGTTTCGATTTTGGTTAAATTTTGTCTTCTCGGTTTGAATTTTGCTTACTGTTGGGTTAATATTGGTTGTTTCTGTTGGGTTGAAATTGATTGTTTCTTTTGTTTCATGATGAATTTAGGTTACAATTTCTTCTAACTCGCAATTTGGTTTTGTGAAGCTGGTCCGAAAACAGTGGTATGGATATTAACTCGGCGATTGAGTAAGTACGGTGGAGCAATTCTCTGCCTTTGTCACAATAGGACATCGTCGAGGTTCGCATCAGCTCTATTTTATCCATCACTGGTTTTGATTTCAATTCAATTTGTGGTCCATTCCTTTTTCCTTGCCGTGTTCAACACTTTCTTATGCTTTTAGACTTCAAAACATACACTTTACAAGTTAACATATATAAAGATAGATATTAAACATTGGTGTCTACATCTTCTCTTAAGCATTTACTTTCTTATGAAACCCTTTTAGTTGAATTAAGATTCTGATTACATCATTTCTGTGTAGGTTTTGCAGTGGCAGTATACATTATTGCTCTGTATTTACTATGTTCCTTTGAGTCTAATGTTGCAGAATATCCTTTTAGCTCATATGCGTCCTCAATCTTGTTTATGTTTGAATGTCTCTGCTGCTGCACAACTTTCACGTCTCTCTCACTTGTCTGCTGCTGCAAAATTTTCATTATACCTTACTGCTCTAACTGTTTCTTCTATGATACTTTTCTCATCGCAGTGGCCAAGTATCCGGGATGATGGATTTCTTCTTTCTTTTTTTTTTGCGTTTCCAGGTAACATAATTATATTACTACTCTCTTCTTTTCCTTCTTCTTCTTCTTCTTATTCTTCTTCTACCTCCTCGTCCTAATTCTCGCTTATTAATTTAACTCCCCTTCTGATTACAAACTTGATTGCTTTTTAGGTAGTGCTTTTGTGGGCTTAGATAGTGCTTTCCAGGTATGATTACTTTATAACAGTGATTTGTGCATAGGTTGTATGAGCTTTGATGATAAAGCTAAGTCGAATCTAGCTGTACTCATGTCTGTGCTTCTGCAAATTTCATAGTCAAAGGTAAATTCAATAAAACCAATACAATCTTTTTTTTTTTTTTGAAAGATAAAATTCTTTTATTGATGAAGTTGTTGTTAGTACCAAGAAGCTTGTGAAAGCCACTAAGAAATAAATCGACAAGTGGATAAAATGATGGAACATTAGGAAAATTTTAGCTTGTTGCATTGCAGCTGCCAAGTAATGTTAGTGTTGTTTCTATGTTCTTTAAATCAAGAATGTAGGGGGATAGGTATAACGTTCATATCTGATATCCCTCAAGAATCTGTGTCATAGTAGGTTTTAGCTTCTCAAGATTGTTATGCTCGGTTGCTTGTAGCCCTTGTCCTAGGCCTTAGATAACTTGGATTTAGTTTTACGCTGCTTTTAAATTCCAGAGTCGTACATTATCTGGTAAAAGTTAAAACATATTCACCTTCTTGGTTAGATTGGGTGTTAATAAATACACAGTTTGCTTTATAGTCCACTTTTTGTGCTCATATGTTTATGTCTACTACACAGTCTAATTAAGTCTATATGTCTGGAGGCATTTCTGAATTTATTTTTGAATGATCATCTCTTTGTTTGTGCTGTTTTAGATCGGTTGTTGTATGGAGACTATATGCGCTGGCTTTGTTACTAAATTCTCCGGTGATTTGAATTGACACGTCGTTGTTGTGTGGGTTTAAGAGATGGATTTGGTTACCGGCCAAAACAAATATTTTCTTGTTAGATACACATGGTACACTTTTAAACTTACCTCTTCCAGCTTTTGTTCTCTCTCCGTGCTAATAACTTTGTGCATAAGGTTGACTGGTCGAGTCAAAAAGCTTAAGGAACATCATGTTACTGATATGTGGCTGAGATACTTTATTGTGATGCATGAAAGATATTCACTTAAATGAAAAAGCTGATGTGTTATGCTTATGAGATCATAATGTTTGGATCGGTTGGCAATGTCGTCATCTCTATGTTTATTTCATCTTAGTTAGACGAGAACTTTCAGTAGATTCAACGAAGTACAGTGGTATGAATGTCACATGAGTGTTTCTTCTTTCACTGATTTCTGCTAAGTCTATATGCATTAGTTTTGGTATATTCTTAGATTTTTTACGGACTCTTCGAATAATTTTTTTTGTTTTTGAAGGTTGGGCGACTGATAAATATTATGTTTGACAGAAATATGGATTCTCATGGTATGAGTAAGAGAGATAGACGTGGAAGGCAGAAGAATTGGAGAAACAAATCCAATTATAGGCCTGAGTCTGAGTTTTACACTTCTGACTCTTATGGTTTTGATGATTTGTTGTTTCCCATGAGTCCCAGGAGGTGGAAAGGCAGCAGAAGCTGTCGGACCCAATGCCACACCTCAAATGATGATTTCACTTACAGTGATGATGGACGGACTGGAAGAGTAAAAAGAAAATTTCATTTAAAGGATTTTTCTGAGAAAAAACTCTAAGGAGTATAATGTAGCTCTTTTGGCATTTGATTACCAGAGTGTTCATCTCCTGTTAAATAGTCTAATACTGTACTAATATTATCAAATACATACTTCTCAGCTCTTTTGGCCAAAATAATTACAAAACAACAAAACTAAAAACAAGGATCTCCAATACATCCTAAAATATAAAAACAACATTATATTATACAATTCCATTACCAAAAGGAATAATAATAATAATAAAAAGACATTAAAAAAAACAAAACAGAATTCAGATTACAAACAACATTAATCAGAATAGTTATAACAAAACTATCCTAGTCAATACTATAAAAACAGAATGCGTTTATCTCCAGGCTTGACACCTCAGCCTCAACTTTCAACCTTGTATTGACACATCGGTTAAAATCATTTGCCAATAAAATTATAACAAATAATACAGATCAGCTTTTTCTTTGTGTAGGTGGACACAACAAAACCTAAAACCAAAGAGAGAGCTTTTAATCCCACTGCAATAACCAAAATCAAAATTCTCCTTCTAATCTGTTCACGATACTTTTCCAATCCGATTTGTGTGACTTGCGAACATTTTTCCCGATTTTTCAATCGATTACTCCTCTCACTCAATTTTGGATTTGAAAAATTGGAATCGCTAAGTTTGTTGCTACGTTTTGGTTCCTGTACATCACTGTTTTGACAGTTATGGGTGTGAAGAGGTCACCGAGCATGTGTGCTTCCATCGGGATTCTAAGGATCGCTTGGCCTTTCGGTGGTATGATCTTCGTTCTCATTTCTACACCGCTGGTATCTTCGGTAAGTCTAATCACCTTCTCAATCTTATGATTTCACTCTCTGATTTTGAATTTCTTCAGATTCTTCGTACATCCTATCTTTAGCCAGGAACAAATTAGTGTTTACAAATGTATAAGTCGGTATGATTCAATGTTAGTTTCACGGTAGGGATGGAGACTTCAAATTTTGTTTCTATTGGAAGTCTGATTTTGGGATGAACTTTTGTTGGGCATAAGCCGATGAAAAATCGAGTACCAGAAAAATGTTGAAATCGATTGTGCGAAGAAACGACGCGGTCACTCGGATTCATTAGTGGTTAGTCATTTGCATACAAGATACATAGTTGATATGAGATCCATGGACTCCACAGTTTCAAAATTCAATCGTCTTCGGGATGAACAACTATACTTAAAGCTCCTTCACCTTGTCGATGCGTAAGTTTCACTTCTTAGTAGATTTGTTTTTCATAATGGTTTAGAAGAAAAGATTTTGAAAAAACACGTGAAATGGATGTGTTTTTGTACTGCTCCTAAGTCCGTTGATGTCTACCTCAAGCTTCTTGTCAAGGAGACCAAATGGCTTGTTCTAATCTTTTTATGCTTATGTTTTTCTGTTTGTTGGCTGAATGGTTGCAGGTAAGCTCATGGCAGTTGGTGAGATTTCGACAGTTGGAAGATGGTGTTAGATAGTGCTTTCAACTAATGGAAGATGGTGTTATATAGTGTTTGAGGTTGCATGTAATTTCAGATTTCGTTAATAAAATCTGATATTAGTTTTAGCAGATTTTTGAGTCATGTGTTAGTGTTTTTCCACCATTGTTTATTATGACTATGGTTCTTATATCTTCTGAACATATGCCTCATGATATTCTCAGAAACATGGAGAGAAGAAAAGGAAAGAAGAAGAAAAGAAAGAGAAAGTAGAAGCTGAATAAAAAGCCGTTAGAATAAGACGCAACAGTGTATTTTATTTGGAAAGAACGAAATCTCTGTGTGCATTCCTCTTCCTTTACTTCATCGGCCCAGATTATCAAGATGGTAATCAGAGCTCGGATCAACTCTCTTGGGATGTCTACTCGTCCCACGCAATCATGGCGCCCCCCTCTCCTCCATACTTGGTTTGAAGTGTTCCAACCAGAGTATTAGCTCTATTTCACCTCCTTGTATTATTATATTACTTCCTTCTTTCTGTTCGGTTGTATTCGCAGGGTCTGCTGTTTTCTTGTTCGGTTAGGATGGTGTTCGACCAATCCTTTGCTTTTTTGGGCCTATGGTTATGTTGGACTTTTAAAGCCTTGTAAGCTAAATTTTAATTAATTAAAACAATATTAAAAGAAAAAAGAACATTCCAAAAAAAAAAGTCTCACAATGAGCTAATGGAGATGAAAGAGAGACTGGAAAAAATCGAAGAGACAATAATAGAGATTGTTTTAAAATCAGAGACACCTTCAGGCCTTCAGGAAATGCTCCAACCAAAACCTTCAAAGATTATTCTCTACTTAACAACTCATTTTATGAAGATTAGTTATTTTAATGCATGTAATCTAGATTATGTATGTTATGTGTAATGAATGTTTTTGATAATTTATACAATAAAGAAATTATATATAATTCCAATTAATTTGAATTTGCAAAATCAGGGTTAAAATATATGAATTATATATATATATTTAGATTAAATTTATATAGTGAAAAGAAAATGCTAAAAGACTACTTATACACTGAAAGAAAACAAAAACTACAAAAATAATTTCGCTAACAACAAAAAAAACTATATAAAATTTAGGTGATTAAATTTTTATAAACTACAAAAGTAATACACCATAAAATCAACCTACACTAATATATCTCCAACAAAAAATAAATAAAATAAAATAAAATTTGAAATTAACGTTGATACTGATTTTATATATAAAAATACCAACTAATGACAAATTGAACAATATTTAAGTTCCACAATTGAAGATTTTATATTATAGTTTATAATCAGTGAAAACTAATCAACCATCTACAACTTAAAAATTACTTTGACAATTAACCTAATCCATATGCTATTCAACATAAATATAATAATATTAAAATAATACACAAAACCAAACTAAAGTAAAAATATGTCTATGTAATTTGACAATTAATAACTTTTCTAACAATAAAAAAACACTATATAAAAGCTATGTGATTAAATTTGTAAAAACTACAAAAAAGTACACCACAAATTCAAACTACGCTAATATATCATATAGCGAGATATATTTTTTGGATAATTTTTTTTAGTAGAAATATAATATGTAATAAATCATATTGTTTAAAATCATTATTACATCAAACAAATGTTTGCCAAGCATTTTTGAAGAAATTGTTTGGCATCAAGTGGCATTTTGACATCAAACCAATGTGTGCTTAGCATTTTTGATTAAGTTGTTTGGCATCAAGTGACATTTTGAGGGAACACCATGTCTTATATGATTGTAGAGCAATTATTTGTCTAAACCAAAATTTGTTAAGCGAAATATTATGTACCAAAGTCATCGTATATAAACTAAAATTACAATCAAGATAAAAAAAAATCGGTTTCACTTTGACTACCATATAGTTTATGTGAACCGAACCAAACATTTCAAAAGGAAAAAAAAAAAAACAAATCATTTTAAACCTAACTACTTAATCGGTTCAATTCAGAACCGACCGAAACATATGATGGGGCATATACCTCTAACTGGGTCATAATCCACTAACTAACTCAAATTTGGTTAATGACTCTGTCTCAACGTGAGTTTTAGCTCATGCTCCCGTTGATTCTCGCCGTCCGTATCTTGATTCTCACCAAAAGAAAAAAAAAATCCAAGGATGACATCTTTTAGGTAATACCCTGCATTCATACCATAGTGAAATTACTTGTTGTTTTCGATTTTGTTTATTACTCTAGCCAAAAATTAATGGGCATGTAGTCCTCAAGTCTAACTTCCATATGTTTAATAAGTAAGGGCCCAACATATCTACTGCTAATAAGGAAATGGAATATCAAAAGGACATTCACTATCAAAATCAAGAGTGGTATTTAATCAATAAATCGAGAATAATCAATGAAAGAGTTTGTGTTCCAGTAAATAACTTAGATTTTTTAAAATGAACTGCTCAAGCCAGAATGAACAATGGTGGAGAAACACTAACACATGACTCAAATTTCTACAAAAACTAATATCAGTTTTAATAAAGAAACCTAAAATTACCTGCAACCTCAAACACTATATAACACCATCTTTCATCTCTTGAAAGCTCACCAACTGCCATGAGCTTACCTGCAACCTCACCCAAAAATAATAAAGCTTCCAAATCTATCACAATAAAACCAAACTAAAGTAAAAATATATCTATGTAATTTGACAATTAATAACTTTTCTAACAATAAAAAAACACTATATAAAAGTTATGTGATTAAATTTGTAAAAACTACAAAAAAGTACACCACAAATTCAAACTACGCTAATATATCTTCCACGCAAAAAATAAAGAAAATAAAACAAAACATACATTAGGGTTAATAAGACTATTTATACAATTAATTCTGCTAAAATTAAATGTAAACATTTATAAGCTATCCTAGATTTGACTTTAAGATTTCTATTTTTAGTTTGTTAGTGCATTTTGTATCTTATCATTGTATAAACCATAGTTTTTACAATTAATCCAATTCAAAACAAAAAAAATCATATTTTCAATAATTCAGTATATCTAAAAAATAGTTACAAAAAGTATCACGCGCGGCTCTAACCTAGTTATTATAATGTTTTGGGGGACTTGAGAAAAAAAGAGAGAGAGAGAGAGCAATTCTTCTGCAGAGAGATCATCCATCTTCAAAGAGTGAAACTTTTTACAAAGGAAACTCCTTTCCATCTTTTTCTTCTCTCCAAACATAAAAAGTTTTCAACTTTCATTTCACCCAAAAACGAGGAATCGATACAGAGAGAATCTACTCAATAGGAAAGAACCACCATTATTTCAAAGTCAATTTGCTGTTCTATGATGATTGATTGATTGATACCACAAGTTAGCAGAACAATTGCAAGAGTTTGTTTCTCTGTCATAATCTCTTCTAGTTGTGGTGTTTGGTGCAGACGACGACAATATATAATCTTTGTATTGGGCAGTTTGTTTGTTGGGCTCTCACTTTCTCTCTCTGTTCAGCCGATTTGATTCTTCGTTTCTTTGTTGTTTGACTTCACTTGAAGCAACCTCCCTTCTTTTTATTGATCTCTTCCTTTTTATGTCTTTGATGAATCGTCGGCATTGTGATTTTGGGGTTGTGATATGAGGAAGCTTGGGGTTTGGGGATTAGGGTTCCTCTGCTTTTCGATTTGGTTTGCCGTTTTGCTGCAACAAGCTCATGGACTGAGACCCATTAGGGAGACAGCTCGATCCTGGGGCGATGAGGTTTGTGTTGATTTGATTGATGATTCCATTTGCTTTTCAATGTTCCTTGATTTTGTATCCGTGATTCATTTTCTGTTCAATGTGCTCGTTGACTTGATTACCTTATTTATGGAGAGACTAGAGAGAGAGAGAGAGAGAGAGAGAGAGAGAGAGAGAAGAGCTGTTGCAATAGGTGAACTTATGATAGCTCAGAATCTAGGATGGGAAATAAGACTGCAGTTTTAGGAAATTGTGTATTTGAGGCTGAGACTGGAAGGGTTTCAAGGCTGAGAGATTGTTTTTGTGATCTTTTGCAGTGGCTCTTTGGCAAAAAAGAAAAAGGCGGAGCAGGACCTTTTTCTGCTTGGAATATAACAGGAACATATAGAGGTTTTTTGTGACATTTGCATCCTTCATTTTGCTTCTGCGTCATATTCTATGCTGATGGATGGATGATGTTGAAGCTCATTGATTTTCCGTGATGTCTGTTTCAGGCACCTGGAAGTTTCTAGATACTGTAAATAGCTCTTCAAAGTTCCCAGATTTCAGAAAAGAAAGCGGTAACTCTGTCATTGAATTAGTCACAAGTCCAACAAAAATAACTGGTGTACATTATGTTCAGGTCAATAGCTCTTTATTTATAGTCTGCTTATCTTAAAAAAAAAAAGAACTTTGCAAAATCAGAACTTGGTTGTTAACTTTTATTGCGGAACAGGGTGCAGTTGTTTTCCATGATGTGTTTGACAATGAACACAATGTGGGTGGTGCCCAAATTAAAGTGGAAGGTGTATATATTTGGCCCTTTAGACAGCTCCGTCTTGTTGCTAACAGGTATACCTAAGATTATTGATTTACTTATTGCTTTTTAAAGATCCAGTATTGGGAGGGTTCTCTAGTTAAGTTCTGTAAGTGTTTAATGATTCATCAGCGGAAAGAAGGGTGATTCAGGACTAGAAGACGATTATCTTCTCTCCAACCCCTATCACCTGGTAATTCATGATGTGATCCACTTTGCGGCAAGATTATGGATCGTTTTTTCTGATTCTTCGTTACCTTTATTCGATGCGTTAAAACGTTTGGAGAGCTTATTAGAGTCAACTTTCCTTCTGTCTGGACAGCTTGGAATTTTTTCCTCCCAAGTGTTTCAAGAATCTCCAAGAGACAGAATATTGAAAAAGAAAACTTGTGAGTAGGATCTGGATTTGTTTCCATATATGTTACACTTGTGCTACATTTGACCTTCATTTGTGTTGTATTCACAGCTCCAATATATGAGATGGAGAAGCACTGCAATATCGAAATAGCAGCTCAAATTTCCCAAACCGTTTCTAGTGAAAACAGTATGTATGCCTTCTTTTGTCTTCTAACATTTGAGGTTGAAGTGATGATGCTAGCTCAGTTCTTGCCTTCTTAGTTTAATTTAGTCTTGACTTTTACTTATTTTGGTAGATGGGGGGGACAAAGATCATTATCATATCGACGGATTGATGGAAAGTCCTGCAGTAGATGATGACAAAGATTGTTTTTCTCCCTTGTCGCTGAATGCGACCTCCGTAAACGTTGAAGTCTATTATAACAAAGCTGTGAACTATACATTGATGGTCACTTTTGTATCCTTTGTTCTAACCTCTTTCCATTCCATTATAACATGGACACACTTTTTAGCGAATTCCTTAACTTGTTATTGTACTTAGGTCTCGTTCCTACAGGTTCTTTTGTTGATCCGACAAATGGAGCACAGTAACACACAATCCGTAAGATTCTTGCTTTTTTGTTAATCTGATTTGTTTTTTTAGAAGAGACTGGATGCTAACTTTGGAATAACTCTTCTTGTATGTATGCAAGGGTGCTGCAAAGGTCTCTATAGTAATGATCGGGCAACAAGCCATCATGGATTCTTATTTATGCCTTTTACATCTCACAGCTGGGATTTTAGTTGGTATGTATTTTTAAAAATAATCTCACACTTGTGTTTCCTCTTTGTATAGTATAGATGGTAATCTTCATAGCATTTCATAGTCTGTGTAAGCAAATTTGTGGGTTTTCACAGGAAAGATTGAGAAATGCTCATTCTTGAGTCTTGACCATGTCATGTCATGCTTTTCTGAACCACTCCATTTTATTCTTATGCAGAATCCCTTTTTAACGCTTTTGCAACGGCTGCGTTCTTCAAATTTGTAGTGTTTTCGATATTTGAGATGAGATATCTTCTGTCCATATGGAAAGCAACCCGGCCTTCAACCAGTGGTGAGGGCTGGGAAACAATGAGGCGTGAGCTCTCCTTTCTGTACAGCCGTTTCTGTGAGTATTTGATTTCTTTTGTGTTTGTTCATCAAAGTAAAGGCTCACAGATGTTTGATGTATCTCTCATCGTAATGATTCTCAACAGATGGAATCCTTCTTGGAGGCATATTGGTAATGTACGAGTTCCACAACTACATGCGGCCGATCCTCCTACTCATGTATTCATTTTGGATTCCCCAGATAGTTGCAAATGTTGTTCGTGATTCTCGAAAGTCTCTGCACCCTTATTATATCATGGGGATGACTGTTACACGACTTGCTATACCCTTGTATGTTTTTGGATGCCCGAAGAACTTCATGCGTGTAGGGCCCAGCAAGGCCTGGTGTGTAGGCCTGTGCGCATTCGTTGGGTCTCAAGCTGCTCTTCTTCTTCTTCAGCATTATTTCGGGTCTCGTTGCTTTGTCCCTCGGAAGGTTTGTTGGTTCTTCTGATGCCTTCTTTTTTAGATCGATAGTAAAATAAATTGCCTAGAGTTGTCTTTACAGGCAAGAGTTGATGTGTTTACTTCTGATTTGGCAGATGCTACCTGAGAAATACAGCTACTACAGAAGATTCGATCATGATGTAAACCGAAGCAGGGACTGCGTAATCTGCATGGCCACGATTGATCTCAGACAACGTATTAATGATTGCATGGTAACGCCGTGCGAGCATATATTCCACTCGGGATGCTTACAGAGATGGATGGATATAAAGATGGAGTGCCCAACATGTCGTCGCCCACTTCCTCCAGCTTAAGCTTCGGTTCCCTAAGAATTGGCTATTATTAACGAACTGCACCCACATTAGTTGTAGGTACAAGCTGCTCGAATATTGATGTTCCAGGCTTTGGCTCCTTGTTTGGTTTCAGACAGGCCTTGGAAAGATATTAGATGAAATCAGAGCATAGATAGAATCTGGCTGAGTAGACATTTGTATGAATTGTGTAATAAGTCTCTTTAATCATTTGGTCATTCTTTCAACATAAATAGAGATTATTTTTGACTCAAACTTTCTAGCAACGCCAGAGTCTATCTTCTTTAACACTAGCAGACGACTATAATCAACAAGTCAAGAATGACTCTAAAACTTACATCCCTTGGATGTTTTCTTAAATCCCCCATCACTTGCACTTGAAACTTAATTTACTCCTTAATAAATCACCCCAGACTATTTTAGAATACAAAGTAGGAAATATAGATGTGTTAGATAGATACATTCAATAATTTGAGAGGCAAACAAAGTCTCTGAATGTTTCTTTCTTTCTTTCTCACTAACAGACTACCCACTATACAGAGACTCTTTAATTACTGCGTGAAGATGATTACGAAGAGCATAAAGAGACACGTTGTTTGGAGAGTAACTCGTTGAGCTTCTTCATGAGCTTAGGATCCGCGCATATATACTCTTCCATTGACTTTCTCAGATTCCTCAGTGTCTCTGTGTCATCTTCACATGTCTCTCTGTTGAGCAGCTTCGTGAACAGTTCCTTCCACATATCCACGTTCCAGTATCTGAGCAAACAACTTAGTGAACTGAATACCAAATCTTTATACCACAGTAATGTTTTTTTTATCTGAAAGACAAAATAAGCAATGTTCTTTGATTTTTGAGACCTTTTAAATGAAGTTCTTGGCAGATTAATGTGGCCACCGTCCAGCGATTGTTTCTTATCGATCTTTATGTAGGTGTTGTGCAGCATCAAGTGGACGATTGCACAGAGTCCATAAGTGTCCACCTATATAACACATGAGACCTCGAATGGTTTAAAGTCTAATCACGCAAAGACATAATTCTTGCTGAAACAGTGTGATTTAAAAGACTTGCCTGGAACTTCCAAGGTTTTTTCTCCTTCATCTCCATGCAACGGAAGCCTGAGGTACGACAATCTCCTGTAAACTCAGTGGTTCTAGGAAACAGTCTCAAGTCTATTCCTCTACCCCAGTCAACAAGACAGAGACCCTGAGACAGAAATGATAAATTGGATCAGATTCTGGACATAACGCACAAAAATCAAAACTAGTGGTCGCATAAGGGATATACCTGATTGCTCGAAGAACCTGTTTTCTCATGGAAGTCTGTCTCAGTTAGGTTTTCTCTGCAAGTAATTCGTGAGGTATCTCAGTCTCTGCCACGATCGTAAACATACAAGTACATGGCTTCATGATCAAAAAGTCTAATCTACAATCTAATCAGCACTATTGGAACGGAATAAGCTTACGTAGGATATCGGATCAGCAGATTGTCTGGCTTGAAATCACCATGAATGATTCCAACACTGTGCAAAGTTTCTAGCATGTACAGCATTTCTATTGTGTAATACATGCACAAAACTTCTTCCATGGACTTGCCAACAACGAGATATGAGTTTATGACATCCTTAAACCACAAAAAGAAGGTAAATTAAACAGGGAATTATGTTTCCGTTTTGTATATTCAGTCCGTAAGAGTCCACAGAAACCTACGTGGAGTGTCCCATGTGATAGATAATCGCAGACAAGTATACTGTAGTCCGAATACACTTGCACTCTCTGAGCCAATCCAAAACTTGATCTCTAAAACATAGTATGAGAGCAATTAGTACGGTGTGAAACACCTGTGACCTGGTAATATTAATGGAAAAGGACATACTTGGCTCTCTGGGATCCTGCAATCAAGTTGGCGATACATGTGAAATTCCCAAGGAAAAGGTGGCTTTTGTACCTGTGAGAAAGTAGTATATGCAATATGTGATGTGAGCTATCTGCCAATTGTTCCATTTTGCATCATACTGTATTTGAAAAAACTTGAAGGGTCTACCTTCAGAGCAACTACTTCATCAGGATTGCTGTCAATGTATGCTTTGAACACTTGAGCAAAAGAACCTTTACCAGCACAGCCCTTGATCTGGTACTTCCTTCCACCTAGCAAACAGAAAGAGACCAATGTATTCAAGTCATATATTGTTACATTTCTTTTGTCACAGAGAAGAAATATTGTCCCAGGTCAGAACAAAGCGGGAATCAATTCCTATTACACAAATGAAATACATGCTCAGCCCTTTTCTAATATGAAACAATGCATCTTTAACATTGAAAGAAAACATTATTTATCCTGCAAAGGTGATAGACTAGATTGGTATGACAAGAGTATACCTATGTCAATGATATTGTTTCTGGAATAATTCTTCAAAGAAGACAGGTTGGCTTTTCCGGGGAAAACTTTGTTGCTTGCATGGTACCCCTGATGCAAAAACATAAAGAAATACACTCAGCGGAGACGCCTCCCTATAAAAGTGAAAATCATGTAAATAATATCATAAGTTTCCATTTTCCTTACATCATATTTCACAAGCTGGGGTTTTATCTTGTGAATTAAGCTGTCCACAGTGGAGGTTTCCCATGGATTTACAAAAGCCGTCTCCAAGTCAGTGGCCTGGTCATCATCATCATCATCATCAATTTGCCAGAAAGAAAAGGTAAGATACATAAAAGAGAACTCCGTTTAATTCTCAACTAAAAGCTAACAAAGTGCAGCAGAGAAACCAAATGTTACTAGTTAATGTTAAACAAACCTTTACAAGGGAAGGTGCTTTGGTCCTCTTAGAGATTCTTTGTAAGAACAAAGAGTGAGCCTCTTTTAACCTGTCAAATGGTTCAGCTTTCCTACAATTTCTCCAAAAGACAGATAGCAGAAATGAGCAACAGATCAGCACAAAGACACGAAACTATAAAAAAAAAAAAAACAAGAGGAAGAGGCCACAAGAAGAAGGAGAAAGAGACCTTGAAAGACCAGTTTGATAAACCGAATTCGCTCTTCGCCATAATCCTTTGACCTCAAGAAAAATAGCATACCATTCATAGAGCAACGCATGCCCTGTGCATATCTCCTTCTCTTCAACTTCTCTATAAACACTCTCGAAATCTTCACATCCCTCAAGCTTTAAAAACCAACCAACCAACCAACCAAAATTGAAGTAAAAATTCAACCAATTAGTGCGATTCGGGGATATTAAGTAACAATCCCATTATCCCAAACCCTAAGTATGCGAAATCAAAAAACAAAAACAAAAACAAATTCGAAGAAAAGCTCAAACAATTTGGGTTTTAATAGTAAATTAATTACGTAGAGGAACCAGATCTTGAGGAATCTGAGGTCGTTTCGGTACCGAGCATCTTGCTTAACAAGTTGAGATACAATCATGGAGAAGCTCATCGAGATCTTCTCCGGAAGTTTTACCAGAGTAGAGATCCTCCGTCGCCTTTTTAATCTTCCTGTGAAAACAAACCCCAAAACAACACACAACATCCCAAAAGTTAATCAGAAACCCTTTTTGACACATAATTTCACAATTGATTAGATGAGAAGCAGAGAGGTGAAGTAGTATTTTACAAAACCCACGGGAAGAGCGGGTCGTCGTCGGCGGTGTTGGATTCACCGGCGGTGTCTCTGTAACCAATTGTCATTTTTTGCAGTCGTAGAGAAAGAGAGAGAGAGAGAGAGAGAGAGAGAGAGAGAGAGAGAGAGAGAGAGAGAGAAGAGGGAGTGAAGCTTTTTCAAAAATCAGTTTCGAAATTCAAAATTTGTTTTTGTTGGATCGATTCTATATAGCCCAATAGTGTAAATGGGCCTCTGTGTTGTTGTGTGTTATATTGGCCCGTGTATCAATCAAGTGAGACACAAATGAGTAATCCCGACCCACGCGCTGCATGTCTTTTTCATTTTTATGCAAAAAAAAAAAAACCCAAATCGGAGGGTAGGGATGTTAAGAATGGGTTTTTACCCGATGGGTACTCGGGACCCATGAAAAATAAGAAACCCGAAGATCTGATTTTTATGTTAAAATTTCATGGGTTTTAAATGGTTCGGGTACCCAATTTAGAGAGTCTTATTTGGGTTTATCTTATTGGGTTATGGGTACCCATGAGATTTAAAAAAAAAAAATCATATGTGATAAACGATGTCGTTTCTCTTCTTTTAGGGGGGTGTATTCAACTTGAATTTTTAAGTGATTTGTGTGAAACTTATAAATACTATGTTATTCAATCATGTATTTTAAAAAGTCTATTAAAATCCACTGTTATTGAACTGATGATTTAAAAATCTACTTTAAAATCCACGGTTATTCAAAATAGTTTGTGGATTTGGATTTTAATGATTTTTGAGAGTCTGGAGGATTTAGGTGGGATTTGTTTAGTTAAAAATAGAGAAATCCAAATCTCATGGTTTTAGGTGGGATTTGAAAGAATTTTACAATAAATCATATCAACTTCCCTAAAATCATTCAAAATTCCAAATTTTCTAAATTCCATCAAACTTTCTAAAATCATGGTTTCAATACACCCCCCTTAGTCGACACTCGATAGTTAACTCAATCCTAAAACAAAGGGGGGTGTATTCAACTTGACATTTTAAGTGATTTGTGTGAAATTTACAAATTCTATGTTATTCAATCATGGATTTTAAAAAGTCTATTAAAATCCACTGTTATTGAATTGATTATTTAAAAATCTACTTTAAAATCCATTAAAATCATTTGTTATTGAACTGATGATTTAAAAATCTACTTTAAAATCCACTGTTATTCAAAACAGTTTTGTGGATTAGGATTTTAATAACTTTTAGGATTCTGGAGGATTTTGGAGGATTTGTTTAGTTAAAAATACAGAAATCCAAATCTCATGGTTTTAGGTGGGATTTGAAAGAATTTTACAGAAAATCATATGAACTTCCCTAAAATCTATCAAAATTCTAAATTTTCTAAATCCCATCAAATTCTCTAAAATCATGGTTTGAATACACCCCCCTAAAATTCCAAAATCGATTCAATGTCTCCGCCACCGTAAGTCTCTCTCAGCCACCGTAAGAAAGCTTCTTCTTCTGGGTTATACTTCTGTGTCTCCACTGGTAAGAAAGCTTCTTCTTCTTCTTTGCGTTATACTTTTGTGTTCTTCTTGTTTGAACACATAATTAGGCTTGATCTCTGATTGTTTCTCTCTGTCTCTTTCAAACAGATTTACCCATGAATACTCCCAAACATATAAGATTTTTTTTTTATTTTTATTTTTTATTTTGTCATACACATAATTATCTCCACATAATTTAATTATCTCCACCATCAGTGTAGTATTACATCATTTATTTTATATGTTTGGTAATTCACATTAGCTATATGCATTCTAAACATAATTAAATTAAATTATTTTGGTAACATTATCTCCACTATGTTAATGGTTGACTAATCAATTAACACACTTAGATGTGAATTACCTACATAAATAACATATAAGTAATTTGTTATGAACAATTTGTTTTAATTTTTATTCTTTATATATATATAGAGAGTTATATTAGAATATGTAGTTTGGTGATTTATAAGTTATATACTCCCTCCGTTTCAAAATATAGGATGTTTTAAGCAAAACACGCAGATTAAGAAGACTTTACTTTTAATAAGTTTAACCAATCAGAAACAATAATGCATAATATAAACTACTAAACTAATCTAAAAGTTGCATTGAAATTTGAAAACATCCTATATTATGAAACAACAAACTTCTCTAAAACATCCTATATTTTGAAACGGAGGGCGTATTAATCTTTCTAATTTCAAACATCTTAATTGTACAATTAACTCATTGCACTAACTATACTGTTCTTATATAACAAAACAAAATGCATTACACAATCAGATCAAATTAGTTTTGTAACTTACTCTCAAAATTGTACATGACCTACACATTTGTTATCAACAATTTCCCTATAAATAGCAAACACCTACTAATCACCATCATATAACAAATCTCTCATAAAAATTAAAATTCTATATATAACATCATTTCTCAATATAACTAATGGTGTTTCAAATATTTTTTGTATATCACTTTTGAAGATTTGAAAGCAAATGTTGGTTTTAGTTTGTATAGATTTCATGTTAGTATGTTTATAAGAAGTTCAAGTGATTGCATGTCCCTTCTTTTTACATGTGTATTATTTCTTAATTCTAAATACATTTTTTTTCTTTAATTGAATTTAATCATATCATTACTAAAGAAAATAAATATCAAATTTAACATTATAGTACAAAAAGATAAAGATGTATTGACTTATTAAATCATACATAATGGATTGAAAAACTTTATCATGATAAATGTTTTTACTAATTGTTAAAGCGCGCATTAATTAAACCGTATGTAACTCCACATACAACTCTTCTATTCATGAACATTAATTAAACTTAGTTAAGAGAGAGATCAATTTAGAAAGGACACTAAGTGGCTGAAGATGAACATGATGAACATTGCCAAAACAAATTCATGACCACAAAAACCATAAAACCAAATCCAAATTTTTACAAGCAAATAGGATGCTTTTCAACGTTGATAAATAAGATACACAATGTCATCGACAAAGGTTAATTTTTGTAAAAAAACTTCATCCTCTTTGGCCTTCAAGATGCTCCATTGGTCCATTATTTCCCTCTTCTTCTCTTCTGGAACCTGACCCCAAACCATTTTCACTGTATCTCCACCCATGCCACGGTTAGCAACCAAATTAAGCAAAACAGACATTACAAAAAAAAGTGTAGTATTACATCATTTATTTTATATTTTTGCATCAGATTTACATTAATAAATGATTAATGTATTTATTTTAAATGATGCTAAAATAATCTGCATCACTTTAATAAATGATTTACATTTTGTTGATGCAAATAATTTGCATCGGTTGAGACAAATATATGTATCGATTATTATAATTGAAGTTATAATGTATCAGTTTTTTAAAAAATGATACTAATTTTGTATCAGTTAGTATAAATGATTTTAATATTTTGTTTCGACTATAGTA
The DNA here is from genome assembly GCF_000633955.1 of Camelina sativa. NCBI lineage: Eukaryota > Viridiplantae > Streptophyta > Magnoliopsida > Brassicales > Brassicaceae > Camelina > Camelina sativa. Next base: position 28,834,071 of record NC_025699.1, read on the forward strand.
AGTGATGTTAAATATTGATGTCAATTCTAAATAGCTGATGTTAAGATTATGATATCATTTTTAAGAAATGATTCAAATAATTGTATATTTTACAATTAAAAGTTAAATCAAATATGAATAATCAATAAATTCGTGTTAGTTTCAGAAATAATTATAATAATATTGCTATTTTCAATAATCATAATTATAAATAAAATAATATTTTAAAAAAACTTAAATTTTATAGAAAACACGGATACATAGTTTGAAAAGCTCAAACTGATTTGTTTTTTTCCGATCAATAATATTTT